>NW_026909027.1:259200-505200 GCF_033115175.1 Lepus europaeus | reverse complement strand
TTTATAAGGGAACATTTAATTTTGAACCGTAGAAACACTAATTGGTTCATCATGGTGACACCAGCTCTACACATTCCTTTTTTCAAGGGAGAAAGCTAGATGAACTACGACAAACATACATGATATTTCTGTTTGTATAGATGACATTTTATGCACTTGCCTAACGAAAATACTTTGCTTTTCTCCAAGACCATTTTTACTGTGATTTTCTCAGCCCATTGCATACGAATACCACACCATTTTGTCCGGATATGACCGGATTTAACCGGAAATATGTTTTTTTTTTCTAACTCAATCTCAAAGTTCGCTACAGCCTCTGTGTTCGTTATTTCTGGTTATTATCAACGGAATTTATTTTTTTGAATGTTTTTTATCAGGGAGCATTTAATTTTGTACTGTAGAAACTCTAATTGGTTCATCATGGGGACACCAGCTCTACACATTCGTATTTTCTAGGGCGAAAGCTAGAGGAAATGCGGCAAACAAACATGATATTTCTGTTTGTATCGATGACATTTTATGCACTTGCCTAAAGAAAAGATTTGCTTTTCTCCAAAAGCATTTTTACTGTGAATTTCTCGGTCCATTGCATACGAATTCCACACCACTTTGTCCGGACATGCCTGGAAGTAACCAGAAATATCCGGTTGTTCTTTTTGCTAACTCAATGCAAAATATTTTAAAGTTTCTGTGTTTGTGTTCTGGATATTATCAATGGACTTCATTGTTTTGAAAATTTTTATAAGGGAACATTTAATTTTGAACCGTAGAAACACTAATTGGTTCATCATGGTGACACCAGCTCTACATATTCCTTTTTTCAAGGGAGAAAGCTAGAGGAACTACGACAAACATACATGATATTTCTGTTTGTATAGATGACATTTTATGCACTTGCCTAACGAAAAGACTTTGCTTTTCTCCAAAACCATTTTTACTCTGATTTTCTCGGTCCATTGCATACGAATTCCAATCCACTTTGTCTGCCTATGTCTGGATGAAACCAGAAATATCTGGGTTTTTTTTGACCCACTCAATCAGAAATATTGTGAAATCCTCGGTGTTTGTATTTTCTGGATATTATCGACGGTTTTTATTGTTTTGAATGTTTTTATCAGGGAACATTTAATTTTGTACTGTGAAATTGAGGCAGGATAGGGTTAAATTGGAGTTGCTTATGAGCTAACTGCATATTGTTTTGCTTTTGTACAAAATGCTTTGGCTTGCAAAATGCATTTTGTTTAAGATAACTAGACTTTAGCTGACCTTGTAACATGTGATGATTGTGCTAATGCTTTTATTAGATAATGGAGCATGTGATAATTATTTTAGGAGCTGTGTTGAGTTTTTGGTCATGATGACCCTGTGTTTATGCTTGCTCAAGGTTTTTTGTCCCCTCACCCTGGAAAAACCCACTACCTTGTGATGTATTCGTCATGCTGTGGTTTATTTTGTGATTCTTGGCAATGATGTGGAGATATGCTAATGTTGTGGTTTCAAATCTTAAATACGCTGTGCGGTTGATGATCGGGGCCTCTCTTCTTGCACTCCACCAGAGGGTGTTGTTGTGCTTAAGAGTTGGCCCATCTGCGCAGATGTAATAAACTTCCTCATGCACTTGCAGCGATTGGACTGGAATTCGTGTTTCTGGGGTCGGTAAAGGTGTGAGACACCTGTCGGGGGTCTTACATTCTTGGGGGCTCGTCCGGTATTGGAGACCCCAGACCCACGCTCCATTTTCCAATCGGAGGTAAGTTTTTGCTGTTTTAAGTGTTTTTGTGTGTTCTGTTGATTTTTATTTTTTTTCCCGGGGTGCTTGACGTACCGGAGGTTCATGTTTTACTGAGATTGTGCCTGTACAGGACCTGTATCTGAAAAGAGCCAGTAGTAGGCAGGACAGACGTGTCAAGACCCCTGGCTCAGGCCCTTGGAGGACGCTCCATTGGCGGTATTCTGGGGAGCCTGGCGGGTGGCAGCCGCTTCGCTCCCATCGGTAGTTCTGGTTAGGGAAAGTTTTTTTCCCGGGAGAAAGGCTGGTGGCAGCAGCCACTCCCATCGGTTTCAGTTTTGTTGCGCGCAAGTCTTGTCTTATTAGGGCGCGCAGGTCTTGTTCCATTGTTGTGCGCAGTGTCTTTGTGAGTCTTGTCATTTGTGAATTTTGTGATTGTTTCTGTGTTCTAATATACTCTCCTGATTTGCCTTTCCCCTCCAACATGGGACAGGAATTAACTACACCTTTGAGTCTTACTTTATGAGTCTTAATTGGGAAAACTGCAACGCGAAGTTGTTTATGTTGTTTATCTGTTTTTAGTGTTTGAGTGATTACCCAACTGATCAGAAGTGTACTAATTGTTGGCCAAGTGTACTAATTGTTGGCCAAACCGCTTGACTCTGACAGCTTAAATTCTAAACTGAGTCTTCCAACTTTGGGCTTCCAGTCGGATCCCTGGAACTCTCAAAGGATGAGACTCTAAAATTTGTTAAAGTAAAATATATTAAAATGCTTTAGACATGTTTCTCTTAACGATAAAGATCTTTTCAAGGTTATGTCCATGTTTGCTGTCCAGGAGGAGTTATTCTTATGTTACTTAAAAGCATGGAAATGTAATTTTGACTTTTAATTCAGAATTCAGTGTCTTAAGCCATGTAACTACAGGTATAAAGTTTCAGAAAATGTGAGCAAATCATAAAAAGTTTTAAAAGGTTTGCAACTTTAAAATTGTTTACAGAGCTTTCTTTAAGTCTGATCTTCTGTTACAACAAAATACCTAAAAATGGTATAAGTTTTAAAATCTGTTTTTGCAAAAATTGTAATGTCTATTTTAACAGTGTCTGCTGAATCAGTTACTTTGCCATTTTTAGAGTTAGGTCCTATAAGCTCTTTTTGGCTCTGTTAAGTAGTTCTAAATTATGTAAACCCTTATGTTCAAGGTTTTTATTTCTGGTTTATTTAACAACAGACATAAAATTCATGTTTTACCAAAGTGATCTATTGTGTACTCTACTGTTTCTGTTAAGTTTAAATTAATAAAAAGCATTGTTAAGTATTATGGTCAAATCTGGTTTAAAAGTGTAAAAATCACCCTAACTAATAAATGGCTATCATTTTAGGATGTTAAGAAATTCTATTTTGACCAGATACTCTAAGTTCTCTTGGCACCTTTAACAGACTTTCTAAAAATCCAAGTTCTAAATTATCCGAACTTTGACACCCCCAGAGGGCCCCTGGAGATGTCAAAAAGAGATCTCTCATCTTGCAGAGATAATAACCAATCGGCTGTTTAAATTAAAAGTGGTGCCAAGATGTAAAATGATGCTAAACTTTAGCTATAAACATGTTTCTTTCTAGCTGCTCCAGTCTCTGGCTCAGAAGCCAGATCCTTTAAAGAGGGACCGATAAAGTCTCCGTTCAGCTAACGCTAAACAACCAGGCGTTGCTAGTTCAAATGTATTGCTAGTTCAAATGTGGATCAAACGGGAGGTCTAGCCAAAAGGGAAACAAATAGTTAAGATTATACAAACCTACAAAAATGTAATAATTAAATGGTTAATGCGAAATGTTAGCTCATTTGTTAATTGGACTGTGTGCGCCTCAACATGTCTGTTTATTGAAATGGTACTGTTTTTTTATGCTCCTGACATTGGTGCCCTTTTTTATAAAACAGAGGAGGATGAAGCAGAGGAGGGAGGACCCCCGGCCCGTTCTAACTGGCCGTCCTCCTCCTCCATATAACTGGGAAAGCAAGCCCTGACAGGACTTGCAGGGCCTGTTTTACTAACATTAATTTTACTACACTTAAATGGAATTCTGTAAAAGACTCAGTCTCTACTGCCAGACTCCCCTGAGGAGTTTGGCTGAAGGGGTTAAAGTTTTTTAGTTAAAAAGGGGAAGTTTAAAATGGGCTAAGAAAGAGGAACTAACTAGGATCCTGGCCACCACAGTTAACAGGAAGCAGAGTAAGGGAGAATCAGGGTAAGCAGGGACCCCCGGAGACTGGCAAAAGCACAAGAAGTGCCCAAAAGGACAAGTCTGCCTAAGGTCCGATTAACAACGAGAGTCAAGTGGTGTACGACTGCCACACGGGACTAAACTGACCGAAAACGGCCTCTGCAAGCCAGCGAGAGGAAAGACGGCAGCAGCGGAGTGGTGAGGCTGGGCGACAGCGGCCCCTCCCTCGCTGGGATACGTGTGGTCCGTCACACGGCTGGGGATAGTGTTGGGAATGCAGGCCCTGCCCAGGTTCCCGTGGATAATGCTCCATCACCTCCTGTGGTGTCCGGGACGGGCCCGCGTGTGCCGACATATCCCCCTAGCTTCCGGAGTACAACGGGGACAACAGTGGGAGGCGGCCGAACGAGGTCAGTGGTCTGGGTTTCTACCACCAGCCCCCCCCCCCCGAGAGTTTTGCTCGGCAGGCAGGGCTGATTACTATGGACCATGCACTCCGTGCAGCTAAGAAAAAGGAGCGGGTGGCAATGCACAAGAACAGCAGATACGCTCTCACCACTACCCACGGGGAACTCAAAATGGACAGAGGCTCTATCGACCAGGAAGAAGAATTGCGCCAATGTTTCCCTGATTTGGACTACCAAAGGTACTAGGGTCAGACACCGGGCCGGCTTTCGTCTCCAGGGTAAGTCAGATGGTGGCACAGGTGGTGGAAATTGAAAGTTGCATTGTGTTTATGGGGTAACTCAGATGGTGGTAGCGGTAGCCAAGGTACTGGGGATATAGTTAGGTAAAACGTATGATTAATGGTAGAGACTGGCACTGGAGACTGGGTCAGATTGCTGCTACACAATTTTTATATAACACTACATTTTTATACTGCCACCCTTTTGTAACTTTCCCTACCCTGCTGACTTGCTTCCGTGTCTTGTAGCTGACTTACGAGCACATAGGGAAGCAGCTGGCTGCCGTATACCAGTCCAAGTGCCCTGTGCTTCCACACTCGCTCCAGGGCTGGAACATCGTCTACACTCGTAAGCATCTGACCGAGATTCCTGAGCCGCGCTGAAGTACTGACCACACCAACAACAATAAAGGTGGTCGGGATCGCCGCCTGGGTTCACGTGTCGCACTTGAAGGGGACGGCAGCTGAACAGAGTCAAGGGATCGGCAGTTCTGCTGACAAGCCGACACCAAAATGGAGACTACACCGCACCCAAAACTCACTCAAGATAAGATTTTTAAAGACTGTTTAGTATTTGTAATAATTTTAATCTTTCTTACCCCGATTATGGGCAGCCCACCTGTCTCAAGGAGGCTAACGTGGGAGGTACAATCTGGAACTAACAAGGTCGTGTGGTCTGTTACCCACGTGGCCCCTTCTGGGACGTGGTGGCCTTCATTACACCCTGATGTCTGTCAGTTGGTTGCAGGACTAAACACCTGGGACATCCCTAACATGTCTCATGATCAAATAGCCCTATGGAACAAAGGACCAAATTGGAGCATACCTAAAGCGTATGCAAATAACCCCGGGTGCAGAAACCCCAAATTTAGATGCTTTCTCCGACAAGCTGAGTTTTATGTATGCCCTAAGGATGGCAGGTCCATGGAAGAAAGGTGGCGGTGCGGGGGGCCAGAATCCTTTTACTGTAAAGCCTGGAGATGTGAGACCACGGGTCACGCATATTGGAAACCCTCCTCTAGTTGGGACTGGATCACTGTAAATCGTAATTTTGACCCCACAGGGGAAGATTGTCTAAATCCAAACACAAAGCCCTGTTCTAGCCAACCACTCTGTGTGCCCCTAAACATTGCCTTCACAGAAAAAGGAAAAAAAGCCAACATCACTGACTGGAGAAGGGGAAGGACTTGGGGTTTGAGGTTTTATCTTACTGGCAGCGATCCTGGGTTCCAATTTACAATTCGACTTAAAGAACAACCTATCTCTCAGTCAATACTGGCAGATCGGAGGCCTGTGCCTAGGGTTATATCCCCAAAATCCCGAGGCCAACCCCCGACCTCTCCACCCTCCCGGGCAACATGGGCAGCTGTGAGTCCTAGCTTATCTCTTGCCCCACGACCGGTTTCATCATGGTCGGGCACAGGGGACCGCCTTTTAAGCCTAATATATGGGGCCTACCAGGCATTAAATAATTCTGACCCTAATAGAACCCAGGATTGCTGGATGTGCCTTGCCTTACCTCCCCCTTATTATGAGGGAGTGGCCGTCATTGGAAATTGGACTATCCATACTACTATCCCTCCCCGGTGCTTCGATTTGCCATCCTACCGGCTAACTCTTACAGAAGTAACAGGACGAGGGCTTTGTGTAGGTTCTGTACCCCCTCGATACCAGGGCCTTTGTAACAAAACCATGACCCTTAACCCAGGCGACTATTACTTAGCAGGGTCAGATGGGTCGTATTGGGCATGTAATACTGGCCTGACCCCCTGTGTCCATGGACTAGCTCATAATCAAACTCATGAATGGTGTGTCATGGTTGAGGTATGGCCTCGGGTTACGTTACACAGCTCTGAAGAAGTCTACCAACACTATGAGGGAAATCTCCGGTTCCGTAGGGAACCCGTATCCATAACACTAGCTCTTATATTAGGAGGACTCACAGTCGGGGGTATCGGGGCAGGCATAGGTACCGGAACTACTGCTCTACATAAGACAAATCAATTCTATTTGCTACAACAAGCTATGCACTCAGACTTACGAGCCTTAGAAGAATCTGTTAGTGCCTTGGAAAAATCCTTAACCTCACTTTCTGAGGTAGTCTTACAAAACAGAAGGGGACTGGATTTAGTATTTCTAAAAGAAAGGGGACTTTGTGCAGCCTTAAAAGAAGAGTGTTGTTTCTATGTGGATCACACTGGAGTAGTTAGAGATAATATGGCAAAATTGAGGGAAAGACTAAAACAGCGAGAGAGCTCTTTTAAGACAGAACAGTCATGGTTTCAGGGCTGGTTTAATTCATCCCCTTGGCTCACAACTCTAGTCTCCTCTATCGCAGGGCCCCTAGTAATGTTACTCTTAATTTTAACCATTGGCCCCTGCATAATAAATAGGCTTCTTCAGTTTATTAATGATAGACTGTCTGTTACTCACGCCTTAATGTTAACCCTACAACACCAAAGTTTAAAATTGGAGGACATAAAAGACAAACTTTAACATGTGACTATTCCTAAAATTTTAAGATTAAAATTTGACCAAGAAAAGGGGGGAATGTGAAATTGAGGCAGGATAGGGTTAAATTGGAGTTGCTTATGAGCTAACTGCATATTGTTTTGCTTTTGTACAAAATGCTTTGGCTTGCAAAATGCATTTTGTTTAAGATAACTAGACTTTAGCTGACCTTGTAACATGTGATGATTGTGCTAATGCTTTTATGAGATAATGGAGCATGTGATAATTATTTTAGGAGCTGTGTTGAGTTTTTGGTCGTGATGACCCTGTGTTTATGCTTGCTCAAGGTTTGTTGTCCCCTCACCCTGGAAAAACCCACTACCTTGTGATGTATTCGTCATGCTGTGGTTTATTTTGTGATTCTTGGCAATGATGTGGAGATATGCTAATGTTGTGGTTTCAAATCTTAAATACGCTGTGCGGTTGATGATCAGGGCCTCTCTTCTCGCACTCCACCAGAGGGTGTTGTTGTGCTTAAGAGTTGGCCCATATGCGCAGATGTAATAAACTTCCTCATGCACTTGCAGCGATTGGACTGGAATTCATGTTTCTGGGGTCGGTAAAGGTGTGAGACACCTGTCGGGGGTCTTACAGTACCTTAGAGAAACTAATTGGTTCATCATGGAGACACCAGCTCTACACATTCGTATTTTCTAGGGAGAAAGCTAGAGG
The DNA here is from genome assembly GCF_033115175.1 of Lepus europaeus. Lineage (NCBI taxonomy): Eukaryota > Metazoa > Chordata > Mammalia > Lagomorpha > Leporidae > Lepus > Lepus europaeus. Next base: position 497,383 of record NW_026909027.1, on the reverse strand, counting down.
AACTGCGACAAACAAACACAATATTTCGGTTTCTATAGATGACATTTTACGCACTTGCCTAACGAAAAGACTTTGCTTTACTGCAAAACCATTTTTACTGTGATTTTCTCTGTCCATTGCATACGAGTTCCACATCAGTTTATCCGGATATGACTGGATGAAACAGGAAATATCCGGTTTTGTTTTGGCTAACTCAATCGCAGATATTTGTACAGCCTCTGGGTTTGTGTTTTCTGGATATTATCCATGGACTTTATTGTTTTGAATGTTTTTTATCAATGAACATTTAATTTTGTGCTTGGAATCACTAATTGGTTCCACATGGAGACACCAGCTCTACACATTCCTATTTTCTAGGCAGAAATCTAGAGGAACTGCGGCCAATAAACATGATATTTCTGTTTGTATCGATGATATTTTATGCACTTGCCCAACGAAAAGACTTTGCTTTTCCACAAAACCATTTTTACTCTGATTTTCTCGGCCCATGGCATACGAATTCCACACCAGGTAACCTGATATGACTGGATGAAACCAGAAATATCCGGTTGTATTTTGGCTAATTCTATCTGAAATATTGTGAAAGCCTCTGTGTTTGTGGTTTGTAGATATTATCAATGGACTTTATTGTTTTCAATGTTCTTATCAGGGAACATTTAATTTTGTACCATTGAAACACTGATAGGTTTATCATGGGAACACGAGCTCTACACGTTCATATTTTCTAGGAAGAAAGCTAGAGGAACTGCGGCAAACAAACATGATATTTCTGTTTGCATAGATGACATTTTATGCACTTGCCTAACGAAAAGACTTTCCTTTCCTCCAAAAACATTTTTACTGTGATTTTCTTGGAACATTGCATACGAATTCTACACCAGTTTGTCTGGATATTGCTGGATTAAACCGGAAATATCCGGGTTTTTTTTGCCTAACTCAATCCCAGATATTGCTACAGCCTCCGTGTATGTCTATTCCTGATATTATCCACAGACTTTATTGATTTGACTGTTTTTTATCGGAGACTATTTCTTTTTGAGCTGGATACAGTAATTGGTTCCACATGGAGACACCAGCTCTATATATTTGTATTTTTTTGGAGAAATCTAGAGGAACTGCTGTAAACAAACATGATATTTCTGTTTGTATAGATGACATTTTACGCACTTGCCTAACGAAAAGACTTTGCTTTTCTCCAAAACCATTTTTACTCTGATTTTTTCAGCCCATTGCATATGAATTCCACACCACTTTTTCCAGATATGACTGGATGAAAACAGAAATATCCAGTTGCGTTTTGGCTAAATAAATCCGAAATACTGTGAAAGAATCTGTGTTTGTGTTTTCTGGATATTATCGATGGACTATATTTTTTTAAAGTTTTTTATCGGGGAACATTTTATTTTGAGCTTGGATACAGTAATTGGTTCCACATGGAGACATCAGGTGAACATATTCTTATTTTCTAGGGAGAAAGCTAGAGGAACTGTGGCAAACAAACATGATATTTCTGTTTGTATCGATGACATTTTATGCACTTGCCTAACGAAAAGACTTTGCTTTTCTCCAAAACCATTTTTACTGTGATTTTCTTGGTCCATTGCATACGAATTCCACACCAGTTTGTCCGGATATGACTGGATGAAACCAGAAATATCCGGTTGTTCTTTGGCTAACTCAATGCGAAATATTGTGAAAATTTCTGTGTTTGTGTTCTGGATATTATCGATGGACTTCATTGTTTTGAAAATTTATATAAGGGAACATTTAATTTTGAACTTTAGAAACACTAATTGGATAATCATGGGGACACCAGCTCTACACATTCGTTTTTTCAAGGGAGAAAGCTAGAGGAACTGCGCCAAAGAAACATGATATTTCTGTTTGTATAGATGACATTTTATGCACTTGCCTAACGAAAAGACTTTTCTTTTCTCCAAAAACATTTTTACTCTAATTTTCTCGGTCCATTGAATACGAATTCCACACCAGTTTGTCCGGATATGACTGGAAGAAACCAGAAATATCCGGTTTTGTTTTGGCTAACTCAATCCTAGATATTGCTACAGCCTCTGTTTTTGTGTTTTCTGGATATTATCGATGGTCTTTATTGTTTTGAATGTTTTTATCAGAGAACATTTCACTGTGTACTGTAGAAACTCTAATTGGTTCATCATTGGGACACCAGCTCTACACATTCGTATTTTCTAGGGAGAAAGCTAGAGGAACTGCGGCAAACAAACATGATATTTTTGTTTGTCTAGATGACATTTTATGCACTTTCCTAATGAAAAGAATTTGCTTTTATCCAAAACCATTTTTCTGTGATTTCTCAGTACACTTCATACGAATTGCAAACCACTTTGTCCAGATATGAGTGGATGAAATCAGAAATATCCGGTTTTGTTTTGGCTAACTCAATTCCAGATATTGCTACAGCCTCTGTGTTTGTGTATTGCTGATATTATCTACGGACTTTATTGTTTTGAATGTTTTTATCAGGGAACATTTCATATTGTACCCTTGAAACACTAATTGGTTCATGATGGGGACACCAGCTTTACACATTCATATTTTCTAGGGAGAAAGCTAGAGGAAATGCGGCAAACAAACATGATATTTCTGTTTGTATAGATGACATTTGATTCACTTTCCTAATGAAAAGACTTTGCTTTTCTCCAAACCATTTTTCCTGTGATTTTCTCGGTCCATTGCATACGAATTCCACATCAGTGGGTCTGAATCTGACTGGATGAAGCTGGAAATATCGGTTTCGTTCTGGCTAACTCAATCCCACATATTGCTACAGCCTCTGTGCTTTTGTTATTCGGATATTATCCAAGGACTTTATTGTTTTGAATATTTTTTTCAGGGAACATTTAATTTTGTGCTTGGAAACAATAATTGGTCCCACATATCAACACCAGCTCTACACATTCGTATTTTCTAGGGAGAAAGCTAGAGGAACTGCAACAAACAAACATGAAATTTCTGTTAGTATAGATGACATTTTATGCACTTGCCTAACGAAAAGACGTTGCTTTTCTCCAAAACCATTTTCTCGGTCCATTGCATATGAATTCCACACCAGTTTGTCCGGATATCACTGGATGAAACTGGAAATATCCGGTTTTGTTTTGGCTAACTCAATCCCAGATATTGCTACAGCATCTGCGTTTGTGTTTTGTGGATATTATCGATGGACTATATTTTTTTGAAAGTTTTTTATCGGGGAATATTTTATTTTGAGCTTGGATACAGTAATCGGTTCCATATGGAGACATCAGGTGAACATATTCGTATTTTCTAGGGAGAAAGCTAGAGGAACTGCGGCAAACAAACATGATATTTCTGTTTGTATCGATGACATTTTATGCACTTGCCTAAAGAAAAGACTTTGCTTTTCTCCAAAAGCATTTTTACTGTGAATTTCTCGGTCCATTGCATACGAATTCCACACCACTTTGTCTGGATATGCCTGGAAGAAACCAGAAATATCCGGTTGTTCTTTGGCTAATTCAATGCAAAATATTTTAAAGTTTCTGTGTTTGTGTTCTGGATATTATCAATGGACTTCATTGTTTTGAAAATTTTTATAAGGGAACATTTAATTTTGAACCGTAGAAACACTAATTGGTTCATCATGGTGACACCAGCTCTACACATTCCTTTTTTCAAGGGAGAAAGCTAGAGGAACTACGACAAACATACATGATATTTCTGTTTGTATGGATGACATTTTATGCACTTGCCTAACGAAAAGACTTTGCTTTTCTCCAAAACCATTTTTACTGTGATTTTCTCAGTCCATTGCATACGAATTCCAATCCACTTTGTCTGCCTATGTCTGGATGAAACCAGAAATATCTGGGTTTTTTTTGACCCACTCAATCAGAAATATTGTGAAATCCTCTGTGTTTGTATTTTCTGGATATTATCGACGGTTTTTATTGTTTTGAATGTTTTTATCAGGGAACATTTAATTTTTCACCTTAGAGAAACTAATTGGTTCATCATGGAGACACCAGATCTACACATTCGTATTTTCTAGGGAGAAAGCTAGAGGAACTGCGACAAACAAACACAATATTTCAGTTTCTATAGATGACATTTTACGCACTTGCCTAACGAAAAGACTTTGCTTTACTGCAAAACCATTTTTACTGTGATTTAATCGTTCCATTGCATATGAATTCCACCCCAATTTCTCCGATATGAATGGATGAAACCGGAAATATCCGGTTGTGTTTTGGCTAACACAATCCGAATTATTGTGAAAGAATCTGTGTTTGTGTATTCCTGATATTATCCACAGACTTTATTGTTTTGAATGTTTTTATCAGGGAACATTTTATTATTTTTAGCTTGGATACAGTAATTGATTCATCCTGGGGACACCAGCTCTACATAATCGTATTTTCTAGGGGGAAAGCTAGAGGAACTGCGGCAAACAAACATGGTATTTCTGTTTGTTTAGATGACATTTTATGCACTTGCCTAATGAAAAGATTTTGCTTTTCTACAAAACCATTTTTAATGTGATTTTCTCAGTCCATTGCATATGAATTCCACACCAGTTTGTCCAGATATGACTGGATGAAACCGGAATTATCCGGTTTGTTTTGGCTAACTCAATCCCAGATATTGCTACCAGCTCTGTGTATGTGTATTCCTGATATTATCAACCGAGTTTATTGTTTTCAATGTTTTTTATTAGGGAATATTTAATTTGGAGCTTGGAAACACTAATTGGTTCCACATGGAGACATCAGCTCTACACATTTGTATTTTCTAGGTAGAAAACTAGAGGAACTGCGTCAAACAAACATGATATTTCTGTTTGTGTAGATGACATTTTATGCACTTGCCTAAAGAAAAGACTTTGGTTTTCTCCAAAACCAGTTTTACATTGATTTTCTTGATATACTGCATACGAATTCCACAACAGTTTGTCCGGATATGACTGGATGAAACCGGAAATATCCGATTTTGTTTTGGCTAACTCAATCCCAGATATTGCTACAGCCTCTGTGTTGGAGCATTCATGATATTATCCCCAGACTTTATTGTTTTGATGTTTTTTATCAGGGAACATTTAATTTTTTGCCGCAAAACACTAGTTGTTTCCACATTGAGACATCAGCTCTACATATTTGTATTTTCTGGAGAGAAAGCTAGAGGAACTGCGGCAAACAAACATGATATTTTAGTTTGTATAGATGACATTCTATCTACTTGCCTAATAAAAAGACTTTGTTTTTCTCCAAAGTCATTTTTTCGGTGATTTTCTGGGTGCATTGCAAAGAATACCACACCACTTTGTCTGGATATGACTGGATGAAACCAGAAATATCCGGTTGTGTTTTGGTTAACTCAATCCTAAATATTTCTACAGCCTCTGTGTTTCTGTTTTCTGGATATTATCCATGGAATTTATTGTTTTCAGTTTTTTTCAGAGAACATTTAATTTTGAGCTTGGAAACACTAATTGGTTCATCATGGGGACTCCAGGTCTACACATTCGTATTTTCTAGGGAGAAAGCTAGAGGAACTGCGATAAACAAACATGATATTTCCGTTTGTATAGATGACATTTTATGCACTTGCCTAACGAAAATACTTCGCTTTTACCAAAACCATTTTTACTCTAATTTTCTCAGCCCATTGCAAACGAATTCCACACCACTTTGTCCGGATATGACTGGATGGAACCAGAAATATCCGGTTTTTTCTTGGCTAACTCAATCTGAAATATTGCTACAGCCTCTGTGCTTGTGTTTTCTGGATATTATCTATGGACTTTATTGTTTTGAATGTTTTTATCAGGGAACATTTAATTTTGTACCGCTGAAACACTGATTGGTTCATCATGGGGACACCAGCTCTACACATTCGTATATTCTAGGGAGAAAGCTAGAGGAACTGCGGCAAACAAACATGATATTTCTGTTTGTCTAGATGACATTTTATGCACTTTCCTAACGAAAAGACTTTGCTTTTCTCCAAAACCATTTCTACTGTGATTTTCTCAGTCCATTGCATTCGAATTCCACACCAGTTTGTCTGGATATGACTGGATGAAACCAGAAATATCCGGTTTTGCTTTGGATAACTCGATCCCAGATATTGCTACAGCCTCTGTGTTTGAGTATTCCTGATATTATCCACAGACTTTATTGTTTTGAAGTTTTTTTATCAGGGAACATTTAATTTTGTGCCGTGAAACACTAGTTGGTTCCACATTGAGACACCAGCTCTACATATTTGTATTTTCTGGAGAAAAAGCTAGAGGAACTGCGGCAAACAAACATGTTATTTCTGTTTGTATAGATGACATTCTATCTACTTGCCTAATGAAAAGACTTTGCTTTTCTCCAAAACCATTTTTTCTGTGATTTTCTTGGTCCATTGCATATGAATTCCACACCAGTTTGTCCGGATATGACTGGATGAAACCAGAAATATCTGGTTGTGTTTTGGCTAACTCAATCCGAAATATTGCTACAGCCTCTGTGTTTGTGTTTTCTGGATATTATCAACGGACTTTCTTATTTTGAATGTTTTTTATCGGGGAACATTTTATTTTGAGCTTGGATACAGTAATTGGTTCCACATGGAGGCACAAGCTCTACACATTCATATTTTCTAGGGAGAAAGCTAGAGGAACTGTGGCAAACAAACATGTTATTTATATTTGTGTAGATGACGTTTTATGCACTTGCCTAACGAAAAGACTTTGCTTTTCTCCAAAATCATTTTACTGTGATTTTCTCTGTCCATTGCATATGAATCCACACCACTTTTTCCGGATATGACTGGTTGAAACCGGAAATATCTGGTTGTGTTTTGGCTAACTCAATCCCAGATATTCCTAGAGCCTCTCTGCTTGTGTATTCCTGATATTATTCACAGACTTTATTATTTTGAATGTTTTTTATCGGGGAACATTTTATTTTGAGCTTGGATGCAGTAACCTGTTCCACATGGAGACACCAGCTCTACACATTCCTGTTTTCTAGGGAGAAAGCTAGAGGAACTGCGGCAAAGAAACATGATATTTCTGTTTGTATCGATGACATTTTATGCACTTGCCTAACGAAAAGACTTTGCTTTTCTCCAAAACCATTTTTACTGTGATTTTCTCGGTCCATTACATACGAATCAAAAACCACTTTATTCGGATATGACTGGATGAAACCATAAATATCCGGTTGTGTTTTGGCTAACTAAATACCAGACATTGCTACAGCCTCTGTGTTTGTGTTTTATAGAATTTCTCGATGGACTTATTGTTTTGAATATTTTTATCAGGAAACATTTCATTTTGTATCGTAGAAACATGATGGGGACATGATGGGGACACCAGCTCTACACTTTCGTATTTTCTAGGGAGAAAGCTAGAGGAACTGTGGCAAACAAACATGATATTTATGTTTGTGTAGATGACGTTTTATGCACTTGCCTAACGAAAAGACTTTGCTTTTCCCCAAAACCATTTTTACTCTGATTTTCCCGGTCCATTGCATACGAATTCCACACCAGTTTGTCCGGATATGACTGGATGAAAACAGAAATATCTGGTTTTCTTTTGGCTAACTCAATCCCAGATATTGCTACAGCCTCTTTTTTTGTGTATTCCTGATATTATCCACAGAATTTATTTTTTGAATGTTTTTTATCATTGAACATTTGACATTGTACCGTAGAAACACTAATTGTTTCCACATGGAGACACCAGCTCTACGCATTCGTATTTTCTAGGGAGAAAGCTAGAGGAATTGCGGAAAACAAACATGATATTTTGTTTGTATAGATGACATTTGATGCACTTGCCTAACGAAATTACCTTTCTTTGCTGCAAAACCATTTTTATTGTGATTTTCTCGCTCCATTGCATACGAGTTCCACACCACTTTGTCCGGATATGACTGGATGAAACCAGAAATATCCGGTTTTTTTTGGCTAACTAAATCTGAAATATTGCTACAGCCTTTGTGTTTCTGTTTTCTGGATATTATCGATAGACTTATTGTTTTCAATATTTTTATTAGGGAACATTTATTTTTGTACCATGGAAACACTAATAGGTTCATCATGAGGACACCAGCTCTACACATTCCTATTTTCTAGGGAGAAAGATAGAGGAACTGCAGCAAACAAACATGATATTGATGTTTGTGTACATGAAGTTTTATGCATTTGCCGAACGAAAAGATTTTGCTTTTATCCAAAACAATTTTACTGTGATTTTCTCGGTCCATTGCATATGACTTCCAAACGACTTTGTCCCGATATAACTGGATGAAACCGGAAAAATCCGTTTGGGTTTTGGCTAACTCAATCCCAGATATTGCTACAGCCTCTGTGTTTGTGTTTTCTGGATATTATCAATGGACTTTATTGTTTGAATGTTTTTTATCAGGGAACATTTTATTTGAGCTTGGATACAGTAATTGGTTCCACATGGTGACAGCAGCTCTACATATTCGTATTTTCTAGGGAGAAAGCTAGAGGAACTGCGGTAAACAAACATAAAAAAATATTTCTGTATGTATAGATGACATTTTATGCTCTTGCCTAACGAAAAGACTTTGCTTTTCCCCAAAACCATTTTACTGCGATTTTCTCGGTCCTTTGCATATGAATTCCACACCAGTTTGTCCGGATATGACTGGATGAAACCGAAAATATCCGGTTGTGTATTGGCTAACTCAATCCCAGATATTGCTAGAGCCTATGTGTTTGTGTATTCCTGATATTATTCACCAACTTTATTGATTTGAATGTTTTTTATCAGGGAACATTTGTGTGCTTGGAACCAGTAATTGGTTCCACATGGAGACACCAGCTCTATACATTCGTATTTTATAGGGAGAAAGCTAGAGGAACTGTGGCAAACAAACATGATATTTCCGTTTGTAGCGCTGACATTTTATGCACTTGCCTAACGAAAAGACTTTGCTTTTCCCCAAAATCATTTTTACTGTGATTTTCTCGGTCCATTGCATACGAATTCTACACCAGTTCACCGGATATGACTGGATGAACCCAGAAATATCCGGTTTTGTTTTGGCTAACTCAATCCGAAATATTGTGAAAGCCTGTGTGTTTGTGTTTTCTGAATACTATCGATGGACTTTATTGCTTTGAATGATTTTATCAGGGAACTTTTAATTTTGTGCTTGGAAACACTAATTGGTTTATCATGGGGACACCAGATCTACACATTCGTATTTTCTAGGGAGAAAACTAGAGGAACTGCTGCAAACATGATATTTCTGTTTGTATAGATGACATTTTATGCACTTACCTAAGGAAAAGACTTTGCTTTTCTCCAAAACCATTTTTACTGTGATTTTCTCGGTCCATTGCATACGAATTCCACACCACTTTTTCTGGATATGACTGGATGAAAACAAAAATATCCAGTTGTGTTTTGGCTAACTCAATCCCAGATATTGCTATAGCCTCTGTGCTTGTGTTTTGTGGATATTTTCCACGGACTTTATTGTTTTAATATTTATTATCGGGGAACATTTTATTTTCAGGTTGGATACAGTAATTGGTTCCACATGGTGACATAGCTCTACATATTTGTATTTTCTAGGGAGAAAGCTAGAGGTACTGCTGTGAACAAACATGATATTTCTGTTTGTATAGATGACATTTTATGCACTTGTCTAACGAAAAGACTTTGCTTTTCCCCAAAACCATTTTTACTGTGATTTTCTCGGTCCATTGCATACAAATTCCACACCAGTTTGTCCGGATATGACTGGATGAAACCGAAAATATCCGGTTGTGTTTTGGCTAACTCAATCCCAGATATTGCTAGAGCCTCTGTGTTTATGAATTCCTGATATTATTCACGAACTTTATTGATTTGAATGTTTTTTATCAGGGAACATTTAATTGTGTGCTTGGAAACACCAATTGGTTCCACATGGAGACACCAGCTCTAAACATTAGTATTTTATAGGGAGAAAGCTAGAGGAACTGCGGCAAACAAATATGATATTTCCTTTTGTAGCGATGACATTTTATGCACTTGCATAACGAAAAGACATTTATTTTCCCCAAAATCATATTTACTGTGATTTTCTCGGTCCATTGCATACGAATTCCACACCAGTTCACCGGATATGACTGGATGAAACCAGAAATATCCGGTTTTGTTTTGGCTAACTCAATCCGAAATATTGTGAAAGCCTCTGTGTTTGTATTTTCTGGATATGATCGATGGACTTTATTGTTTTGAATGTTTTTATCAGGGAACATTTAATTTTGTGCTTGGAAAAACTAATTGGTTCATCATGGGGACACCAGCTCTACACATTCGTATTTTCTAGGGAGAAAGCTAGAGGAACTGTGGCAAACAAACATGATATTTCTGTTTGTGTAGATGACATTTTATGCACTTGCCTAACGAAAATACTTTGCTTTTCTCCCAAACCATTTGTACTGTGATTTTCTTGGTCCATTGCATACGAATTCCGCACCAGTTTGTCCATATATGACTGGGTGAAACCAGAAGTAACCGGTTTTGTTTGGCTAACTCTATCAGAAATATTGTGAAAGCCTCTGTGTTTGTGTTTTCTGGATATTATAAATGGACTTAATTCTTTTGAATGTTTTTTATCGGGAAACATTTTATTTTGAGCTTGGACAGAGTAATTGGTTCCACAGGGAGACATCAACTGAATATATTCGAATTTTCTAGGGAGAAAGCTAGAGGAAATACGGAAAACAAAGATGATATTTCTGTTTGTATCGATGACATTTTATGCACTTGCCTAATGAAAAGACTTTGCTTTTCTCCAAAACCAATTTTACTGTGATTTTCTCAGCCATTGCATACGAATTCCACACCAATTTGTCCGGATTTCACTGGATGACACCAGAAATATCCGGTTTGTTTTGGCTAACTCAAATTGAATTATTGAGAAAGCCTCTGTGTTTGTGTTTTCTGGATATTATCAATGGACTTTATTGTTTTCAATGTTTCTTTATCGGCGAACATTTGATTTTGAGCATGGATACAGTAATTGGCTCCATATGGAGACGCAAGGTCCACACATTCATATTTTCTAGGGAGAAAGCTAGAGGAACTCTGGGAAACAAACATGATATTTCTGTTTGTGTAGATGACATTTTATTCAGTTGCCTAAGGAAAAGACTTTGCTTTTCTCCAAAACCATTTGTACTGTGATTTGCTCGGTCCATTGAATAGGAATTCCACACCGCTTTGTCCGATATGACTGGATGAAACCAGAAACATCCGGTTTGCTAGAGCTTCTGTGTTTGTGTATTCCTGATATTATCCACGGATTTTATTGTTTTGAATGTTTTTTTCAAGGAGCATTTAATTTTGTGCTTGGAATCACTAATTGGTTCCACATGGAGACACCAGCTCTACACATTCGTGTTTTCTAGGGAGAAAGCTAGAGGAACTGTGGCAAACAAACAAGATATTTCCATTTGTAGCGGTGACAGTTTATGCACTTGTCTAACGAAAAGACTTTGCTTTTCCCCAAAACCATTTTTACTGTGATTTTCTCGGTCCAGTGCATACACCACTTTTTCTGGATATGACTGGATGAAAACAAAAATATCCGGTTGTGTTTTGGGTAACTCAATCCCAGATATTGCTACAGCATCTGTGCTTGTGTTTTGTGGATATTGTCAACGGACTTTATTGTTTTAATATTTGTTATCATGGAACATTTTATTTTGAGGTTGGATACAGTAATTGGTTCCAAAGGAGACACCAGCGCCACACATTCATATATTCTAGGGAGAAAGCTAGAGGAACTGCGGCAAACAAACATGATATTTCTGTTTGTATCGATGACATTTTATGCACTTGCCAAACGAAAAGACTTTGCTTTTCTCCAAAACCATTTGTACTCTGATTTTATCCGTCCATTGCATAGGAATTCCACACCAGTTTGTCCGGATATGACTGGATGAAACTAGAAATATCCCGTTGTATTTTGGCTAAGTCAATCTGAAATATTGTGAAATCCTCTGTGTTTGTGTTTTCTGGATATTATCGATGGACTTTATTGTTTTGAATGTTTTTATCAGGGAACATTTCATTTTGTACCGTACAAACACTAATTGGTTCATAATGGGGACACCAGCTCCACACATTCGTATTTTCTAGGTTTAAAGCTAGAGGAAGTATGGCAAACAAACATGATATTTCTGTTTGTATTGATGATATTTTATGCACTTGCCTAACGAAAAGACTTTGCTTTTCTCCAAAACCATTTGTATTCTAATTTTCTCGGTCCATTGCATACGAATTCCACACTAGATCACCAGATATGACTGGATGAAAACGGAAATATCCGGTTTTGTTTTGGCTAACTCAATCCGAGATATTGCTACAGCCTCTGTTTGTGTATTCCAGATATTATCCACAGACTTTATTGTTTTGAATGTTTTTTATTAGGGAACGTTTAATTTTGTCCTTGGAAACACTAATTGGTTGCACATGGAGACACCAGCTCTACATATTCGTATTTTCTAGGGAGAAAGATAGAGGAACTGCGGCAAACAAACATGATATTTCTGTTTGTATAGATGACATTTTATGCACTTGCCTAACGAAAAGACTTTGATTTTCTCCAAAAGCATTTTTACTGTGATTTTCTCGGTCCATTGCATACGAATTCCACAGCAGTTTGTCCGGATATGACTGGATGAAACCGGAAATATCCGGTTGTGTTTTGGCTAACTCAATCCCGGATATTGCTATAGCCTCTGTGCTTGTGTTTTGTGGATATATTCCACGGACTTTATTCTTTTAATATTTGTTATCGGGGAACATTTTATTTTGAGGTTGGATACAGTAATTGGTTCCACAAAGACACCAGCTCCACACATTTGTATTTTCTAGGGAGAATGCTAGAGGAACTGCGGCAAACAAACATGATATTTCCGTTTGTAGCGATGACATTTTATGCACTTGCCTAAGGAATGCCTTTGCTTTACTCCAAAACCATTTTTACTGGGTTTTTCTCGGTCCATTGCATATGAATTCCACACCAGTTTGTCCAGATATGACTGGATGAAACCGGAAATATCCGGTTGTGTTTTGGCTAACTCAATCCCAGATATTGCTATAGCTTCTGTGCTTGTGTTTTGTGGATATTGTCCATGGACTTTATTGTTTTAATATTTATTATCGGGGAACATTTTATTTTCAGGTTGGATACAGTAATTGGTTCCACAAGAAGACACCAGCGCCACACATTCTTATTTTCTTGGGAAAAAGCTAGAGGATCTGCGGCAAACAAACATGGTATTTCTGTTTGTATAGATGACATTTTATGCTCTTGCCTAAGGAAAAGACTTTTCTTTTCCCCAAAACCATTCTTACTGTGATTTTCTCGGTCCATTTCATACGAATTCCACACCAGTTTGTCCGGATATGACTGGATGAAATCAAAAATATCCGGTTGTGTTTTGGCTAACACGATGCCAGATATTGCTAGAGCCTCTGTGTCTGTGTATTCCTGATATTATTCACGAACTTTATTGATTTGAATGTTTTTTAGCAGGGAACATTTAATTGTGTGCTTGGAAACACTAATTGGTTCCACATGGCGAAACCAGCTCTAAACATTAGTACTTTGTAGGGAGAAAGCTAGAGGAACTTCGGCAAACAAACATGATGTTTCCGTTTGTAGCGATGACATTTTATGTACTTGCCTAAGGAAAAGACTTTGCTTTTCCCCAAAACCATTTTTACTGTGATTTTCTCAGTCCATTGCATAGGAATTCCACACCAGTTCACCGGATAGGACTGGATGAAACCAGAAATATCCGGTTGTGTTTTGGCTAAATCAATCCTAAATATTGTGAAATACTCTGTGTTTGTGTTTTCTGAATATTATCAATGGACTTTATATTTTTGATGTTTCTATGAGGGAACATTTAATTTTGTACCGTAGAAACACTAATTGGTTCATCATGGGAACACGAGCTCTACACATTCGTATTTTCTAGGGAGAAAGCTAGAGGAACTGCGGCAAACAAATATGATAATTCCGTTCGTATCGATGACATTTTATGCACTTGCCTAAGGAAAAGACATTGCTTTTCTCCAAAACCATTTGTACTGTGATTTTCTCGGTCCATTGCATACGAATTCCACACCACTTTGTCCATATATGACTGGATGAAACCGGAAAAAACCGGTTCTGTTTGGCTAACTCAATCCGGAATATTGAGAAAGCATCTGTGTTCGTATTTTCCGGATATAATCCATGCTTTTTATTGTTTTGAATATTTTTTATCGGGGAACATTTAATTTTGTGCTTGGATACAGTAATTGGTTCCACATGGAGACACCAGCTCTACATATTCGTATTTTCTACGTAGAAAGTTAGAGGAACTGTGGGAAACAACATATACATTTCTGTTTGTATAAATGACATTTTATGTACTTGCATCACGAAAAGATTTTGCTTTTCTCAAAACCATTTGTACTTTGATTGTCTCGGCCATTGCATACGAATTCCACACCACTTTGTCCGGATATGACTGGATGAAACCAGAAATATCCGGTTGTGTTTTGGCTAACTCAATTCGAATTATTGAGAAAGCCTCTGTGTTTGTGTTTTCTGGATGTTATCAATGGGCTTTATTGTTTTCAATGTTTTTTATCCGTGAACACTTTATTTTGAGCATGGATACAGTAATTGGTTCCACATGGAGACACAAGCTCCACACATTCGTATTTTCAAGGGAGAAAGCTAGAAGAACTGTGGCAAACAAATATGATATTTCTGTTTGTGTAGATGACATTTATTCAGTTGCCTAACGAAAAGACTTTGCTTTTCTCCAAAACCATTTGTACTGTGATTTTCTCGGTCCATTGCATACAAATTCCACACCACTTTGTCCGGATATGACTGGATGAAACCGGAATATCCGGTTTTGTTTTGGCTAACTCAATCCCAGTTATTGCTACAGCCTCTGTGTTTGTGTTTTCTGTATATTATCGATGGAATTTACTATTTTGAATTTTTTTTATCAGGGAACATTTAATTTTGTGCTGTGAAACACTAATTGTTTCCACATGGAGACACCAGCTCTACACATGAGTGTATTGTAGGGAGAAATCTAGAGGAACAGTGGCAAACAAACATGATATTTCTGTTTGTATTGATGACATTTTATGCAGTTGCCGAACGAAAAGATTTTGCTTTTCTCCAAAACCATTTTTACTGGGATTTTCTCGGTCCATTGCATAAGAATTCCACACCAGTTTGTCCGGATATGACTGGACGAAACCGGAATATCCGGTTTTCTTTTGGCTAACTCAATCCCAGATATTGCTACAGCCTCTGTGTTTGGGTTTTCTGGATATTATCGATGGAATTTAGTATTTTGAATGTTTTTTATCAGGGAACATTTAATTTTGTACCCTAGAGACACTAATTGGTTCATCATGGGGACAGCAGCTCTACATATTCGTATTTTCTAGGGAGAAAGCTAGAGGAACTGCGGCAAACATACATGATATTTCTGTTTGTATAGATGACATTTTATGCACTTGCCTAACGAAAAGACTTTGCTTTTCTCCAAAACCATTTTTACTGTGATTTTCTCGGTCCAATGCATACGAATTCCACACCAGTTTGTCCGGATATGACTGGACGAAACCGGAAATATCCTGTTGTGTTTTGGCTAACTGAATCCCAGATATTGCTACAGCCGCTGTGTTTGTGTAATCCTGATATTATCCACGGACTTTATTGTTTTGAATGTTTTTTTATCAGGGAACATTTTATTTTTGGGTTCTACACAGTAATTGGTTCCACATGGAGACACCAGCTCTATATATTCGTATTTTCTAGAGAGAAAGCTAGAGGAATGGCGACAAACAAACGTGATATTTCTGTTTGTATAGGTGATATTTTATGCAGTTGCCTAACGAAAAGACTTTGCTTTTCTCCAAAACCATTTTTACTCTGATTTTCTCAGACCCTTGCATACGAATTCCACACCTCTTTTTCCGCTTATGACTGGATGAAAACGGAAATATACGGTTGTGTTTTGGATAACTCTTTCAGAAATATTGTGAAAGCTTCTGTGTTTGGGATTTCTGGATATTATCGATGGATTTTATTGTTTTGAATGTTTTTATCAGGGAACATTTAATTTTGTACCCTAGAAACACTAATTGGTTCATCATGGGGACACCATCTATACACATTCATATTTTTAGGGAGAAAGCTAGAAGAACTACGGCAAACAAACATGATATTTCTGTTTGTATAGATGACATTTGATGCACTTGCCTAATGAAACGACTTTACTTTTCTCCAAAACCATTATTACTGTGATTTTCTCGGTCCATTGCATACGAATTTGACACCAGTTCACCGCATAGGACTGGATGGAACCTGAAAAATGGTTTTGTTTTGGCTAACTCAATCCCAGATATTGTTACAGCCTCTGTGTTTGTGTTTTCCTGATATTACCACGGACTTTCTTGTTTTCAATGTTTTTTATCGGGAAACATTTAATTTTGTTCTTGAAAACACTTATTGGTTCCACATGGAGACACCAGCTCCACACATTCATATTTTCTAGGGAGAAAGCTAGAACAAATGAGGCAAACAAACATGATATTTCTGTTTGTATAGATGACATTTTTTGCACTTGCCTAATGAAAAGACTTTGCTTTTGTCCAAAACCATATTTACTGTGATTTTTTCGGTTCATAGCATACGAATTCCACACCACTTTGTCCAGATATGACTGGATGAAACCAGAAATATCCGGTTGTCTTTCGCCTAACTCAATCGAAATGTTTTGAAAGCATCTGTGTTTGTGTTTTCTGGATATTATCGATGGACTTTATTGTTTTGAATGTTTTTATTTGGGAAGATTTAATTTTGTACCATTGAAACACTAATTGATTCATGGTGGGGACACCAACTCAACACATTCGTATTTTCTAGGGAGAAATCCAGAGGAACTGCGGCAAACAAACATAATATTTCTGTTTCTATAGATGATATTTTATGCAGTTGCCAAATGAAAAGACTTTGCTTTTCTCGAAAACCATTTTTACTCTGATTTTCTCAGGCCCTTGCATAGGAATTCAACAACACTTTGTCCGGATATGAGTGGATGAAACCAGAAATATCTGGTTGTGTGTTGGCTAACTCAATCCCAAACATTGCTACAGCCTCTGTGTTTGTGTATTCCTGATATTATGAATGGACTTTATATTTTTCAATGTTTTTCTTCAGGGAACATTTAAATTTGTGCTTGGAAACACTAATTGTTTCCACATGGAGACACCAGCTCTACACATTCACATTTTCTAGGGAGAAAGCTAGAGGAAATGTGGCAAACAAACATGATATTTCTGTTTGTATAGATGATATTTTATGCACTTGCCTAATGAAAAGACTCTGCTTTTCTCCAAAACCATTTTTGAATACTTAATTTTGTGGTTGGAATCACTGATTGGTTGCACATAGAGACACCAGCCCTACACAATCTTATTTTCTAGGGAGAAAGCTAAAGAAACTGCAACAAACAAACATGATATTTCTGTTTGTATAGATGACATTTTCATGCACTTGCCTAACGAAAAGACTTTGCTTTTCTCCAAAACCATTGTAACTCTGATTTTCTCGGTCCATTGCATACGAATTCCACACAAAGTTGTTCGGATATGACTGGATGAAAACAGAAATATCCAGTTGTCTTTTGGCTAATTCAATTTGAAATATTGTGAAAGCCTCTGTGTTTGTGTTTTCTACATATTATCGATGGACTTTATTGTTTTGAATGTTTTTATCAGGGAACATTTCATTTTGTACTGTTGAAACACAATTGGTTCATCATGGGAACACCAGCTCTAAACATTCTTATTTTCTACAGAGAAAGCTAGAGGAACTGCGGAAAACAAACATGATATTTCTGTTTGTATAAATGACATTTTATCCACTTGCCTGATGAAAAGATTTAGCTTTTCTGCAGAACCATTTGCAGTGTGATTTTCTCAGTCCATTGCATGCAAATTCCACACCAGTTTGTGCAGATATGACTGGACGAAACCAGAAATATCCGGTTGTGTTTTGGCTAACTCAATCCCAGATATTGCTACAGCCTCTGTGTTTGTGTTTTTTGGATATTATCCACGGACTTTATTGTTTTGAATGTTTTTTTATCAGGGAACTTTTAATTTTGAGCTTAGATACACTAATTGGTTAAATATGGAGACAACAGCTTTACATATTGGTATTTTCTAGGGGGATAGCTAGAGGAACTGTGGCAAACACACATGATAATTCTGTTTGTATAGATGACATTTTATGTTCTTGCCTAACGAAAAGACATTGCTTTTCTCCAAAACCATTTTTACTGTGATTTTCTCGGTCCATTGCATGCGAATTCTAAATGACTTTGTCCAGATATGACTGGATGAAACCAGAAATATCCAGTTGTGTTTTGGTTAACTCAGTCCCAGATGTTGCTACAGCCTCCGTGTTTGTGTATTCCTGATATAATCCACGGATTTTATTGTTTTAAAATTTTTTTATCAGGGAACATTTAATTTTGTTCTTGAAAAACTAATTGGTTCCACATGGAGACACCAGCTCTACATATTCGTATTTTCTAGGGAGAAAGCTAGAGGAACTGCGGCAAACAAACCTGATATTTCTGTTTGTATAGATGACATTTTATTTACTTGCCTAACGAAAAGACTTTGCTTTTCTCCAAAACCATTTTTACTGTGATTTTCTCGGTCTATTGCATATGAATAACACAGCAGTTTGTCTGGTCATGCCTGGGTGAAACCGGAAATATCCGGTTGTCTTTTGGCTAACTCAATCTGAAATATTGTAAAAGCCTCTGTATTTGTGTTTTCTGGGTATTATCGATGGACTTTATTGTTTTGAATGTTTTTTTTCAGGGAACATTTAATTTTGTACCGTTGAAACTCTAATTGGTTCATCATGGGGACACCAGCTGTACACATTCGTATTTTCTATGGAGAAAGCTAGATGAACTGCGGCATACAAACATGATATTTCTGTTTGTATAGATGACATTTTATGCACTTGCCTAACAAAAAGACTTTGCGTTTCTCCAAAACCATTTTTATTGTGATTTTCCCGGTTCATTGCACACGAATTCCACACCACATTGTCCGGATATTACGGGATGAATGCTTTTCTACAAAACAATTTTTACTGTATTTACCTTTTATGACCGGTTGAAAATGGAAATATCTGGTTTTGTTTTGGCTAAAACAATCCCAGATATTGCTAGAGTCTCTGTGTTTGTGTATTTCCGATATTATGAATGGACTTTATATTTTTCAATGTTTTTCTTCAGGGAACATTTAATTTTGTGCATGGAAACACTAATTGTTTCCACATGGAGACACCAGCTCTACACATTCACATTTTCTAGGGAGAAAGCTAGAGGAACTGTGGCAAACAAACATGATATTTCTGTTTGTATAGATGACATGCACTTGCCTAACAAAAAGACTTTGCGTTTCTCCAAAACCATTTTTATTGTGATTTTCCCGGTTCATTGCACACGAATTCCACACCACATTGTCCGGATATTACGGGATGAAACCGGAAATATCCGGTTTTGTTTTGGCTAACTCAATCCCAGATATTCCTACAGCCTCTGTATTTGTGTATTCCTGATATTATCCACGGACTTCATTGTCTTGAATGTTTTTTTAAGGGAACTTTTAATTTTGTGCTTGGAAACACTAATTGTTTCCACATGGAGACACCAGCTCTACACATCCGTATTTTCTACGGAAAACCTAGAGGACCTGAGGCAAACAACATGATATTTCTGTTTGTATAGATGATATTTTATGCACTTGCCTACCGAAAAGACTTTGCTTTTCTCCAAAACCATTTTTACTGTGATTTCCTAGGTCCATTCCATTCGAATTCCAAACGACTTTTCCATGATGTAACCAGAAATATTTGGTTTTGTTTTTGCTAACTGAATCCCAGATATTGCTACAGCCTCTGTGTGTTTTCTGGATATTATCGATGGACTTTATTGTTTTGAATGTTTTTATCAGGGAACATTTAATTTTGTACCGTTGAAACAGTAATTGGTTCATCATGGGGACACCAGCTCTACACATTCGTAGTTTCTAGGGAGAAAGCTAGAGGTACTGCTGCAAACAAACATGATATTTATGTTTGTATCGATGACATTTTATGCACTTCCTAATGAAAAGATGTTGCTTTTCTCCAAAACCATTTGTACTCCGATTTTCTCGGTCCATTGCATATGAATTCCAAACCAGTTTGTCCGGATATGACTGGATGAAAACAAAAATATCCGGTTGTGTTTTGGCTAACATAATCCCAGATATTGCTACAGCCTCTTTGTTTCTGTTTACAGGATACTATTATCGGACTTTATTGTTTTACTCTTTGTTATCAGGGAAGATTTTATTTTGAGCTTGGATACAGTAATTGGTTCCAGAAGGACACAACAGCTCCACACATTCGTATTTTCTAGGGAGAAAGCTAGAGGACCGGCGGCATACAAACATGATATTTCTGTTTGTATAGATGACATTTTATGCAATGCCTAACGAAAAGACTTTGCTTTTCTCCAAAACCATTTTTACTGTGATTTTCTCGGTCCATTGCATAAGAATTGCACACCAGTTTGTCCAGATATGACTGGATGCGCCTGGAAATAATCGGTTGTGTTTTGGCTAACACTATCCGATAAATTGCTACAGCCTCTGTGTTTGTGTTTTCTGGATATTATCAGTGGACTTTATTGTTTTGAAAGTTTTTTATCGGGGAACATTTTATTTTGAGTTTTGATACAGTAATTATTTCCACATGGAGACACCAGCTCTACACATTCATATTTTCTAGGGAGAAAGCTAGAGGAACTGCGAGAAACAAACATGATATTTCTGTTGCATCAATGACATTTTATGCACTTGCCTAACGAAAAACCTTTCCTGTTCACCAATACCATTTGTACTGTGATTTTCTCGGTCCATTGCATACGCATTCCACACCAGTTAGTCCGGATATGACTGGATGGAACCGGAAATATCTGGTTCTGTTTTGCCTAACTCAATCCCAGGTATTGCTACAGTCTTAGTGTTTGTGTGTTCCTGATATTATCCACGGATTTTACTGTTTTGCATTTTTTTTATCAGGGAACATTTATTTTTGTGTTTGGTATCACTAATTTGTTCCACATGGAGACACCAGCTTCACACATTCATATTTGCTATTAGGAAAGCTAGAGGAACAGCGGCAAACAAACATGATATTTCTGTTTGTAAAGATGACATTTTATGCACTTGCCTAACGAAAGATGTTGCTTTTCTCCAAAACCATTTGTACTGTGATTTTCTCGGTCCATTGCATACGGATTACACACTAGTTTGTCCGGATATTACTGGATGAAACCGGAAATATCTGGTTTTGTTTTGCCTAACACCATCCCAGATATTGCTACAGCCTCTGTGTTTGAGTTTTCTGGATATTGTCCACAGACTTTATTGTTTTGAATGTTTTTTATCAGGGAACATTTAATTTTGTCCTTGGAATCACTAACTGGTTCCACATGGAGACACCAGCTCTACACATTCGGATTTTCTAGGGAGAAAACTAGATGAATTGCGGCAAATAAACATGATATGTCTGTTTTTATAGATGACATTTTATGCACTTGCCTAACGAAAAGACGTTGCTTTTCTACGAAACCATTTTTACTGTGATTTTCTCGGTCCATTGCATACGAATTCCAAACCAGTGTGTCCGGATAAAACTGGATTAAACCAGAAATATCCGTTTGTGTTTTGGCTAACTCTATCAGAAATATTGCTACAGACTCTGTGTTTGTGTTTTCTGGATATTATCGATGGACTTTATTGTTGCGAATGTTTTTATTAGGGAACAATTCATTTTGTACAGTTGAAACACAAATTGGTTCATCATGGGGACACCAGCTACACACAATCGTATTTTCTTGGGCGAAAGCTAGAGGAACTGCGGCAAACAAACATGACATTTCTGTTTGAATAGATGATATTTTATGCACTTGCCTAACGAAAAGACTTTGCTTTTCCCTAAAAACATTTGTACTGTTATTTTCTCAATCCATTGCATACGAATTCTACACCAGTTTGACTGGATATGACTGGATGAAACCGGAAATATCCGGCTTTTTTTTTGGCCATCTAAATCCCAGATATTGCTACAGCCTCTATGTTTGTGTTTTCTGGATATTATCAATTGAGTTTATTGTTTTGAATGTTTTTTATCGGGGAACATTTAATTTTGTGCTTGGACACAGTAATTGGTTCCACATGGAGACACCAGCTCTACACATACGTATTTTCTAGGGATAAAGCTAGAGGAACTGCGGCAGACAAACATGATATTTCTGTTTGTATCGATGACATTTTATGCACTTGCCTAACACAAAGACTTTGCTTTTCTCCAAAACCATTTTTACTGTGATTTTCTCGGTCCATTGCATACAAATTCCACACCACTTTGTCCGGATATGACAGGATGAAACCGGAAATATCCTTTTTTGTTGGGCTAACACAACCCGAAATATTGTGAAAGCCTCTGTGTTAGTGTATTCCTGATATTATCCATGGACTTTATGGTTTTGAATGTTTTTTATCAGGAACATTTAATTTTGAGCTTGGTTACAATAATTGGTTCCACATGGAGACACCATCTATACATATGCATATTTCCTAGGGAGAAATCTTGTGGAACTGTGGCAAACAAACATGATATTTCTGTTTGTATAGATGACATTGTATGCACTTGCCTAACGAAAAGACTTTGCTTTTCTCCAAAACCATTTGTACTGTGATTTTCTCGGTCCATTGCATACGAATTCCACACCAGTTTGTCTGGATTTGACTGGATGTAACCGGAAATATCCGGTTGTGTTTTGGCTAACTCAATCCGAAATATTGTGAAAGCCTTTGTATTTCTGTTTTCTGGATATTATCGATTGACTTTATTGTTTTGAATGTTTTTATCAGGGAACATTACATTTTGTACCGTTGAAACACTAATTGGTTCATCATTGGGACACCAGCTCCACACATTCGTGTTTTCTGTGGAGAATTCTAGAGGAACTGTGACAAACAAACGTGATATTTCTGTATGTATCGATGACATTTTATGCACTTGCCTAACGAAAAGACTTTGCCTTTCTCCAAAACCATTTTTACTGTGATATTTTCGGCTCATAGCATGCGAATTCTGCACCACTTTGTCCAGATATGACTGGATGCAACCAGAAATATCCGGTTGTCTTTCGCCTAACTCAATCTGAAATGTTGTGAAAGCCTCTGTGTTTGTGTTTTCTGGATATTATCGATGGACTTTATTGTTTTGAATGTTTTTATCAGGGAACATTTAATTTTGTACCGTTGAAACACTAATTGGTTCATGGTGGGTACACCAACTCAACACATTCTTATTTTCTAGGGAGAAAGCTAGAGGAACTGTGTCAAACAAACATGATATTTCTGTTTGTGTAGATGATATTTTATGCAGTTGCCTAATGAAAAGACTTTGCTTTTCTCGAAAACCATTTTTACTCTGATTTTCTCAGGCCCTTGCGTAGGAATTCAACACCACTTTTTCCGGATATGATTGGATGAAACCAGAAATATCTGGTTGTGTGTTGGCTAACTCAATCCGAAATATTGCTACAGCCTCTGTGTTTGTGTATTTCTGATATTATGAATGGACTTTATATTATATTTTTCAATGTTTTTCTTCAGGGAACATTTAATTTTGTGCTTGGAAACACTAATTGTTTCCACATGGAAACACCAGCTCTACACATTCACATTTTCTAGGGAGAAAGCTAGAGGAACTGTGGCAAACAAACATGCTATTTCTGTTTGTATAGATGACATTTTATGCACTTGCCTAACCAAAAGTCTTTGCTCTTCTCCAAAACCATTTTTACTGTGATTTTCTCGGTCCATTGCATAGGAATTCCACACCACTTTGTCCGGGATATGACTGGATGAAACCAGAAATATCTTGTTGTGTTTTGGCTAACTAAATCCGAAATATTTCTACAGTCTCTGTGTTTGTGTATTCCTGATATTATCCACGGACTTTATTTTTTTGAATGTTTTTTTAAGGGAACATTTAATTTTGTGCTTGGAAACACTAATGGGTTCCACATTTAGACACCACCTCTACACATTTGCATTTTCTAGGTAGAAAGCTAGAGGAACTGCGGAAAACAAACATGATATTTCTGTTTGTATAGATGATATTTTATGCACTTGCCTAAGGAAAAGACTTTGCTTTTCTCCAAAACCAATTGTACTGTGATTTTCTCGGTCCATTGCATACGAATTCCACACCAGTTTTTCCGAATATGACCTGAGGAAACCAAAAACATACGGTTGTTTTTTGGCTATATCAATCCGAAATATTGTGAAAGCCTCTGTGTTTATCTTTTTTGGATATTATCAATGGACTTTCTTGTTTTGAATGTTTTTATCAGGGAACATTTAATTTTGTACCGTAGAAACACTAATTGCTTCACCATGGGGACAACAATTCCACACATTCTTATTTTCTAAGGAGAAAGCTAGAGGAACTGCGGCAAACAAACATGATATTTCTGTTTGTATAGATGACATTTTATGCAATTTACTAACGAAAAGACTTTGCTTTTCACCAAACCATTTTACTGTGATTTTCTCGGTCAATTGCATACGAATTCCAAACCACTTTGTCCGAATATGACTGGATGAAACAGGAAATATCCGGTTTTTTTTTGGCTAACTGAATCCCAGATATTGGACAGACCCTGTTTTTTTTGTGTATTCCTTATATTATCCACGGACTTTCTTGTTTCAAATTTTTTTTCATCAGGGAACATTTTATTTTGAGCTTGGATACAGTAATTGGTTCCACATGGAGACACCAGCTCTACACATTCGTATTTTCTGGGGAGAAAGGTAGAGGAACTGTGGCAAACAAACATGTTATTTCTGTTTGTATAGATGACATTTTATGCACTTGCCTAACGAAAAGACTTTGCTTTTCTTCAAATGATTTGTACTGTGATTTTTTCGGTCCATTGCATAAGAATTCCACACCAGTTTGTCCGGATATGACTGGATTAAACCAGAAATATCTGTTTGTGTTTTGGCTAACTCAATCCAAAATATTGTGAAAGTTTCTGTGTTTGTGTTTTCCAGATATTTTCAACGGACTTTATTGTTTTGAATGTGTTTTATCGGGGAACATTGAATTTTGAGCTTAGATACACTAATTGGTTCATCATGGGAACATCAGCTCTACACATTCGTATTTTCTAGGTAGAAAGCTAGAGGAACTGTGGCAAACAAACATGATAATTCTGTTTGTATCGATGACATTTTATGCACTTGCCTATCGAAAAGACTTTGCTTTTCTCCAAAAGATTTTTACTGTGATTTTCGCGGTCCATTGCATAGGAATTCCAAACCACTTTTTCCGAATATGAATGGATGAAACCAGAAATATCTGGTTTTATTGCGTCAAGATGGCGGAATAGGCAGGGAGCACACTATTAGTCTGGAGGTGAGACAGTTTAATATACGTGGAGATACTGCAGGGTCAAGGAAGAGTAGGGGATGAAACAGCAGAGGAAACATTTCCGGAACTAGTGATTCACAGTGTACCTGCGTGGAGAGTGTGGGAGTCCAAGTTCGGGACACCAGCGGCACACTCAACACACCAGCCCTGGAACGTGAGGTGAGCCGAACCTCAATAGCCCGAGACACCAGCGGGCAAGTGGAAAGAGGAGGCTAGAGGGAACAAGGCTTGAAACTCCATTGGGAAAAATTCACCAGGCTAACGAGAAGAGAGAGAGGAAAAAAATAAAAAAGTGACCAATACGGACACAAGTTTCTCTCTCTCCGCTCACCTCTCAAAGGCAAACAAGACAGAGCATGCGCCATTTTGGACATACATCATAGGCAGGGCGACCTCAGGTCTGCACTGGCCCTGAGCCTAGCAGAAACACCTGACTCTGGGGGGAGGGGTGAAATAACAGGAGATTAGCATCTAACTTGGCAACCCAGTGGGAGACTGCAGGAGAATTGGAGCCCATACTGAGGGCAGCAGAGATTCCCTGTGTGGTCCTTGGGAAAGAGCTTCCGATCTCTGGCTCCTGGGGGTATAGCATTTGCCTGCTAACTACCTCCAATTACGTTCAGCTGTGCAGAATTACTTCCCTTTTGAATCAAAAAAAGAAAGAAAGAGAGATTTACCACACCTAACCTGGGAGTGTCATCTTTGACACACCCTCAACCCTGAGGAACCAAACACAGCTCTCAGTCCACACTCATCTCAAGCCTCTAAGGCTCCACTGAAAGCAGACAGTCCACTTAATATAGAGCCATAGTGTAACAAGAAAAAACACCACGGTGAAGAAACCAAATATCACCAACATGCAAAGCAACAAATGCAAAAACCGAGGTAACAAGAACAAGGAAGACACTATGACGCCCCCAAATGAAAAAGACAGCCCAATTCAAGATTACGAAGATGATGATATCGAAGAAATGCAATAAGCAGATCTCAAAAAATTGATAAGAACATTAAGAAGTTCTCAAAAACAAATTCTTGAACTACAGAAATCCTTAATGGACAAGATAGAAAATCTCTCTCGTGAAAGTGAAATATTAAGGAGGAATCCAAATGAAATGAAACAACTAGTGGAACAAGAAACTGTGATAGTGACGAGAAATCATAATGAAATGAAGAATTCAATAGATCAAATGACAAACACATTAGAGAGCCTTAAGAGCAGAATGGGTGAAGCAGAAGAGAGAATATCAGACTTAGAAGACAGAGAACAGGAAGGGAAACAGGCAAACCAAAGAAAAGAAGAAGAAATCAGAAATCTAAAACATATTGTCAGGAATCTACAGGATACTATTAAAAAACCCAACATTCGGGTTCTAGGAGTTCCTGAAGGCATGGAGAGGGAGAAAGGATTAGAAGGCATTTTCAGTGAGATACTAGCAGAAAATTCCACAGGCTTGGAGAAGGACAGAGGCATCTTAGTACAGGAAGCTTATAGAACCCCTAATAAACATGACCAAAAGAGATCCTCACCACGACATGTTGTAATCAAACTCACCACAGTGAAACATAAAGAAAAGATCCTAAAATGTGCAAGAGAGAAATGTCAGATTACTCTTAGAGGATCTCCAATTAGACTCACAGCATACTTCTCATCAGAAACCCTATAAGCTAGAAGGGAATGGCGAGACATAGCCCAGGTATTAAGAGAGAAAAACTGCCAGCACAGAATACTATATCCTGCAAAGCTCTCATTTGTGAATGAAGGTGAAATTAAGACTTTTCATAGCAAACAGAAACTGAAAGAATTTGTTGCCACTCATCCTGCCCTGCAAAAGATGCTTAAAGATGTGTTAGACACAGAAACACAGAAACATGGTCACCAATATGAAAGATCGTAAAGGAAGGAAACCTCATAGCAAAAGATCACAGGAAGCTCAATTTCTCTTTGACATAGAATTAAACTCTGATGCTCGGTTAAAGCAATGTGTTAAAGTAATCTATTATGTGCTCTTGATGTCTGTTCAATTCTAATTGTTCAAAAACAGCTGAATTTTTATTAAGAGCTATGGGTTATTTAAATATGTGCTTATTTTCAAAGATTTGAATAATCACCTTGTAACAATGATCAAATTTGGTCTATATTATGTCATGATTTTAAGGAATCTTATTTCAACCAGATAGTTTGGATTTTGAGCCTTCTTGGCATTCTTGACAGGCATTCAAAAAATCAAAGTTTCAAACAATCTGGTCTCTAAAATTTCCAGTAAATCCTGGACTTTGGTTTTTCCAGTTTGGGCCCAACTGAAAAAATCAAAGGACCTATGTCTCTCATCTTATAGAGACACCAACTAAGCAGGCTATTTGGATTATATTAGAAGGACTGTCAAGATGTGATGTGGTACCAGACTTTAAGTTTCTATAATGGAAAATGCTATAATACAAATGTTTGAGAACTAAAACGTCTAGTGATCTTGTGTTACTAGACATGATAGTTATCTTAATGAGAAAGCCCCAGAGGCCTAAAGGGTTAAATACTTGTAAAATCCTACAGGTGCTTTCAAAAATACTGTGAAGTAAGCAAGTGCCTCTTGTTGGTTGATGAGTTTATAATTTTAAACATGGCGACTTAAAGTCTTTTGTCATCCACAGTTATATATGATTTGCTGCTCATAAAACTAAAGCATTGTTGGTTCTGTGTTTAGCTGTCCTCCTATAGGTTCCTATGGACTTTTTCCAGCCACTTCTATTGTATTCAATACCTTGGAATGGCTCTGTAAACAGATGAAGCCAATAATGTATTAACAGTACCAACTGAGAGAAAGTATGGTTAACTGAGCTTACTAAAAACAAAAAGCAATTCAAATCCATTGGCAATCTAGAAAAAGAGTTAAAGATTTTAAAAGCTATTATTAAAATTGCTATATTGGTCTATTATGCTATGTTATATGTGTGTACATATTGTATGTCCACATGGGGAAATTTTATTAAGAGTTTTATTTTAAATGGCTTATAGATAACATTGTCCATAAATTTAAGCTGCTAAAATCAATCAAAGATACATTTTAATTTCTGTGACCTGAATCTGTGTATCATATGTTTTATACTTGTTGGTAGAAAGAAACTAAAAACATTTAAATGGTTGTGCTTAATTTACTGGCTAAACAAACTACACCATGTTAGATATTTAAGAGATGTTTTCAAATACATGATTCTTAAAATTTATAGAAGGCATTGGACCTTCTGGTAAATGTTTTCTTAAGTTGTTATCTAATGGTTGAAACTGTTTGCTAAGTATTCATGTGATATTGCTATTGTCAGCAAGCGATCTAGGACTTGCTGCCTCATTTCTCTATTCTAAGCCCAACTTGTTCTTTCATTTCTCTATTCTCTTCAAGGTAGGAAACTAATTCTATTATGAAGGAATCTGTAGGATGCACAATTTAATCTTTAGACCTTATAAAAGAGATGGCTAAAATTTTTCTGTAATAGCATAGCCAAAATAAGAACTTAAATAATAATCTCATAGCTAGATTTACTTCGCCATCAGCAAAGTAAACAGTAAGTAGAAAAAACCTCCCTTTCAGACCAAAGGGAAAGAAAGTTTTAAAATGAGAATATAATTTTCCTCATGGGCATTGTCTACCTGAGAAAAACTACTGCAGAACATGCCTGTGACTATAGACTTGTAGTTCAGGCCGCAGAAGATTAGAGATGGGACTTGGGCACTCCCTTGACTTGCATCCTCTGATTTGCTTTAACCCAAAACCAGGAGGAAAAGATAGCTCGGCATCAGAAGCAATGGGTGGCAGGCCTATTAATGGCCTATCTGTACAGTGATCTGCCCTCAAGAAGACCCAACAGGCCAGTCCACTGCAGTGGCTTTCAATGTGGTAAGCCTGGGCTTCAGCAGAAGTCAGCTTGTGAAAACCCCTGACAGCTCTGCCAAGAGTTGGATCACTGGAAATGGACCTGCCCTGGAGTCGAAGGATGCCCAGGTCAGAGCCACAGATCTTATTGGCTCTAAGCTGAAAAGCCCTTCACTCAGCCCAACTTCCAAAGTGACCACTGCAGCTGAGGGGATGGTCAAGTAGGGTCAGCAACATTGTAGGCAGAACTGTAAATTTCTTGTTAGAGATGCCTCCTGCCTTGACCTGGCCAGCGCTCCTCCCAGGCCAGCCAAGTAATGAAAGTCAACAGAGTGCCTTCCCCTATGAGGTTCACACCTCCCTTAGGATATACCCCATGTGAAGAGATACATAGGCCTGGGCCTCTGAATTTACAAGGCCTAAAGCCCACCAGATTATTATCAAGCCCCTTCTATCAGGTTCTATTTGCCTCTCAATCAGAAAAATTACTTGTAGCTTAGACAGCACCTTTCTTAGATCCTCTAATAATGACTCTGTCCTTTGTTCTAGGCCCTGTCTAGTGCACTTGGGCCTCATTTCTTTGTAATCAGAACCTCTACTCTACCACCAATGGCTCTACTCCCAACCTGGGTGTACTGATGGTCCTCTTCCCCACTTAATGCTGTATAATTGTTCAAACCAGGTAAATTACACTCTTAGGATCATTGGTTACTATCCTCACTCTGTCTTTTATGATCTTGTCTAAATATGATCAGAGTCGGCAAACTTGGAATGCTTCCATAGCCTTGGCAACTAATGACGACAGCCTAGGATGGTTACTGGCGCCATAAACTAGAGTGTCAATTTGTTGGGTCAACAAAAGGAGCCACTGTGCACTTGCTCCTCATGTGGGATCTCTGTCCTTAATGTGCTGTACATTGTGATTTAATGCTGTATCTACTTCTCAAACAGTATGTTTCGCTTTGTGTTTCTATGTGGGTGCAAACTGTTGAAATCTTTATACTAAATTGATCTTCTGTATATAAAGAGAATTGCAAATGAATCTTGATGCAATTGGAAGGGGAGAGGGAGTGGGAGAGGGGAGGGTTGCGGGTGGAAGGGAAGTTATGGGAGGGGGAAGCCATAGTAATCCATAATGTGTACACTGGAAATTTTTATTCATTAAATAAAAGTTAAAAAAAAAAGAAATATCCGGTTTTGTTTTGGCTACTCAACTCGAAATATTGTGAAAGCCTCTGAATTTGAGTTTTCTGAATATTGTCAATGGACTTTATTGTTTTGAATGTTTTTTATCAGGAACATTTAATTTTGAGCTTGG
Source organism: Lepus europaeus (assembly GCF_033115175.1). Classification (NCBI taxonomy): domain Eukaryota; kingdom Metazoa; phylum Chordata; class Mammalia; order Lagomorpha; family Leporidae; genus Lepus; species Lepus europaeus. The sequence goes on along the minus strand of NW_026909027.1, from coordinate 466,559 downwards.
TTATAGTAATTGGTTCCACATGGAGACACCATCTGTACATATGCATATTTCCTAGGGAGAAATCTAGTGGAACTGCGGCAAACAAACATGATATTTCTGTTTGTATAGATGACATTTTATGCACTTGCCTAACGAAAAGACTTTGCTTTTCTCCAAAACCATTTGTACTGTGATTTTCTCGGTCCATTGCATACGAATTCCACACCAGTTTGTCCGGATTTGACTGGATGTAACCGGAAATATCCGGTTGTGTTTTGGCTAACTCAATCCGAAATATTGTGAAAGCCTTTGTATTTCTGTTTTCTGGATATTATCAATTGACTTTATTGTTGTGAATGTTTTTATCAGGGAACATTACATTTTGTACCGTTGAAACACTAATTGGTTCATCATTGGGACACCAGCTCCACACATTCGTATTTTCTGTGGAGAATTCTAGAGGAACTGCGACAAACAAACGTGATATTTCTGTATGTATCGATGACATTTTATGCACTTGCCTAACGAAAAGACTTTGCCTTTCTCCAAAACCATTTTTACTGTGATATTTTTGGCTCATAGCATGCGAATTCTGCACCACTTTGTCCAGATATGACTGGATGCAACCAGAAATATCCGGTTGTCTTTCGCCTAACTCAATCTGAAATGTTGTGAAAGCCTCTGTGTTTGTATTTTCTTGATATTATCGATGGACTTTATTGTTTTGAATGATTTTATCAGGGAACATTTCATTTTGTACCGTTGAAACACTAATTGGTAAATCATGGGGACACAAGCTCTACACATTCGTATTTTCTATGGAGAAAGCTAGAGGAACTGTGGCAAACAAACATGATATTTCTGTTTGTATCGATGACATTTTATGCAATTTACTAACGAAAAGACTTTTCTTTTCCGCAATGCCATTTTTACTGCGATTTTCTCGGTCCCTTGCATACGAATTCCACACCACTTTGTCCGAATATGACTGGATGAAACAGGAAATATCCGGTTTTTTTTTGGCTAACTGAATCCCAGATATTGGACAGACCCTGTTTTTTTTGTGTATTCCTTATATTATCCACGGACTTTCTTGTTTCAAATTTTTTTTCATCAGGGAACATTTTATTTTGAGCTTGGATACAGTAATTGGTTCCACATGGAGACACCAGCTCTACACATTCGTATTTTCTGGGGAGAAAGGTAGAGGAACTGTGGCAAACAAACATGTTATTTCTGTTTGTATAGATGACATTTTATGCACTTGCCTAACGAAAAGACTTTGCTTTTCTCCAAATGATTTGTACTGTGATTTTTTCGGTCCATTGCATAAGAATTCCACACCAGTTTGTCCGGATATGACTGGATTAAACCAGAAATATCTGTTTGTGTTTTGGCTAACTCAATCCAAAATATTGTGAAAGTTTCTGTGTTTGTGTTTTCCAGATATTTTCAACGGACTTTATTGTTTTGAATGTGTTTTATCGGGGAACATTGAATTTTGAGCTTAGATACACTAATTGGTTCATCATGGGAACATCAGCTCTACACATTCGTATTTTCTAGGTAGAAAGCTAGAGGAACTGTGGCAAACAAACATGATAATTCTGTTTGTATCGATGACATTTTATGCACTTGCCTATCGAAAAGACTTTGCTTTTCTCCAAAAGATTTTTACTGTGATTTTCGCGGTCCATTGCATAGGAATTCCAAACCACTTTTTCCGAATATGAATGGATGAAACCAGAAATATCTGGTTTTATTGCGTCAAGATGGCGGAATAGGCAGGGAGCACACTATTAGTCTGGAGGTGAGACAGTTTAATATACGTGGAGATACTGCAGGGTCAAGGAAGAGTAGGGGATGAAACAGCAGAGGAAACATTTCCGGAACTAGTGATTCACAGTGTACCTGCGTGGAGAGTGTGGGAGTCCAAGTTCGGGACACCAGCGGCACACTCAACACACCAGCCCTGGAACGTGAGGTGAGCCGAACCTCAATAGCCCGAGACACCAGCGGGCAAGTGGAAAGAGGAGGCTAGAGGGAACAAGGCTTGAAACTCCATTGGGAAAAATTCACCAGGCTAACGAGAAGAGAGAGAGGAAAAAAATAAAAAAGTGACCAATACGGACACAAGTTTCTCTCTCTCCGCTCACCTCTCAAAGGCAAACAAGACAGAGCATGCGCCATTTTGGACATACATCATAGGCAGGGCGACCTCAGGTCTGCACTGGCCCTGAGCCTAGCAGAAACACCTGACTCTGGGGGGAGGGGTGAAATAACAGGAGATTAGCATCTAACTTGGCAACCCAGTGGGAGACTGCAGGAGAATTGGAGCCCATACTGAGGGCAGCAGAGATTCCCTGTGTGGTCCTTGGGAAAGAGCTTCCGATCTCTGGCTCCTGGGGGTATAGCATTTGCCTGCTAACTACCTCCAATTACGTTCAGCTGTGCAGAATTACTTCCCTTTTGAATCAAAAAAAGAAAGAAAGAGAGATTTACCACACCTAACCTGGGAGTGTCATCTTTGACACACCCTCAACCCTGAGGAACCAAACACAGCTCTCAGTCCACACTCATCTCAAGCCTCTAAGGCTCCACTGAAAGCAGACAGTCCACTTAATATAGAGCCATAGTGTAACAAGAAAAAACACCACGGTGAAGAAACCAAATATCACCAACATGCAAAGCAACAAATGCAAAAACCGAGGTAACAAGAACAAGGAAGACACTATGACGCCCCCAAATGAAAAAGACAGCCCAATTCAAGATTACGAAGATGATGATATCGAAGAAATGCAATAAGCAGATCTCAAAAAATTGATAAGAACATTAAGAAGTTCTCAAAAACAAATTCTTGAACTACAGAAATCCTTAATGGACAAGATAGAAAATCTCTCTCGTGAAAGTGAAATATTAAGGAGGAATCCAAATGAAATGAAACAACTAGTGGAACAAGAAACTGTGATAGTGACGAGAAATCATAATGAAATGAAGAATTCAATAGATCAAATGACAAACACATTAGAGAGCCTTAAGAGCAGAATGGGTGAAGCAGAAGAGAGAATATCAGACTTAGAAGACAGAGAACAGGAAGGGAAACAGGCAAACCAAAGAAAAGAAGAAGAAATCAGAAATCTAAAACATATTGTCAGGAATCTACAGGATACTATTAAAAAACCCAACATTCGGGTTCTAGGAGTTCCTGAAGGCATGGAGAGGGAGAAAGGATTAGAAGGCATTTTCAGTGAGATACTAGCAGAAAATTCCACAGGCTTGGAGAAGGACAGAGGCATCTTAGTACAGGAAGCTTATAGAACCCCTAATAAACATGACCAAAAGAGATCCTCACCACGACATGTTGTAATCAAACTCACCACAGTGAAACATAAAGAAAAGATCCTAAAATGTGCAAGAGAGAAATGTCAGATTACTCTTAGAGGATCTCCAATTAGACTCACAGCATACTTCTCATCAGAAACCCTATAAGCTAGAAGGGAATGGCGAGACATAGCCCAGGTATTAAGAGCGAAAAACTGCCAGCCCAGAATACTATATCCTGCAAAGCTCTCATTTGTGAATGAAGGTGAAATTAAGACTTTTCATAGCAAACAGAAACTGAAAGAATTTGTTGCCACTCATCCTGCCCTGCAAAAGATGCTTAAAGATGTGTTAGACACAGAAACACAGAAACATGGTCACCAATATGAAAGATCGTAAAGGAAGGAAACCTCATAGCAAAAGATCACAGGAAGCTCAATTTCTCTTTGACATAGAATTAAACTCTGATGCTCGGTTAAAGCAATGTGTTAAAGTAATCTATTATGTGCTCTTGATGTCTGTTCAATTCTAATTGTTCAAAAACAGCTGAATTTTTATTAAGAGCTATGGGTTATTTAAATATGTGCTTATTTTCAAAGATTTGAATAATCACCTTGTAACAATGATCAAATTTGGTCTATATTATGTCATGATTTTAAGGAATCTTATTTCAACCATATAGTTTGGATTTTGAGCCTTCTTGGCATTCTTGACAGGCATTCAAAAAATCAAAGTTTCAAACAATCTGGTCTCTAAAATTTCCAGTAAATCCTGGACTTTGGTTTTTCCAGTTTGGGCCCAACTGAAAAAATCAAAGGACCTATGTCTCTCATCTTATAGAGACACCAACTAAGCAGGCTATTTGGATTATATTAGAAGGACTGTCAAGATGTGATGTGGTACCAGACTTTAAGTTTCTATAATGGAAAATGCTATAATACAAATGTTTGAGAACTAAAACGTCTAGTGATCTTGTGTTACTAGACATGATAGTTATCTTAATGAGAAAGCCCCAGAGGCCTAAAGGGTTAAATACTTGTAAAATCCTACAGGTGCTTTCAAAAATACTGTGAAGTAAGCAAGTGCCTCTTGTTGGTTGATGAGTTTATAATTTTAAACATGGCGACTTAAAGTCTTTTGTCATCCACAGTTATATATGATTTGCTGCTCATAAAACTAAAGCATTGTTGGTTCTGTGTTTAGCTGTCCTCCTATAGGTTCCTATGGACTTTTTCCAGCCACTTCTATTGTATTCAATACCTTGGAATGGCTCTGTAAACAGATGAAGCCAATAATGTATTAACAGTACCAACTGAGAGAAAGTATGGTTAACTGAGCTTACTAAAAACAAAAAGCAATTCAAATCCATTGGCAATCTAGAAAAAGAGTTAAAGATTTTAAAAGCTATTATTAAAATTGCTATATTGGTCTATTATGCTATGTTATATGTGTGTACATATTGTATGTCCACATGGGGAAATTTTATTAAGAGTTTTATTTTAAATGGCTTATAGATAACATTGTCCATAAATTTAAGCTGCTAAAATCAATCAAAGATACATTTTAATTTGTGTGACCTGAATCTGTGTATCATATGTTTTATACTTGTTGGTAGAAAGAAACTAAAAACATTTAAATGGTTGTGCTTAATTTACTGGCTAAACAAACTACACCATGTTAGATATTTAAGAGGTGTTTTCAAATACATGATTCTTAAAATTTATAGAAGGCATTGGACCTTCTGGTAAATGTTTTCTTAAGTTGTTATCTAATGGTTGAAACTGTTTGCTAAGTATTCATGTGATATTGCTATTGTCAGCAAGCGATCTAGGACTTGCTGCCTCATTTCTCTATTCTAAGCCCAACTTGTTCTTTCATTTCTCTATTCTCTTCAAGGTAGGAAACTAATTCTATTATGAAGGAATCTGTAGGATGCACAATTTAATCTTTAGACCTTATAAAAGAGATGGCTAAAATTTTTCTGTAATAGCATAGCCAAAATAAGAACTTAAATAATAATCTCATAGCTAGATTTACTTCGCCATCAGCAAAGTAAACAGTAAGTAGAAAAAACCTCCCTTTCAGACCAAAGGGAAAGAAAGTTTTAAAATGAGAATATAATTTTCCTCATGGGCATTGTCTACCTGAGAAAAACTACTGCAGAACATGCCTGTGACTATAGACTTGTAGTTCAGGCCGCAGAAGATTAGAGATGGGACTTGGGCACTCCCTTGACTTGCATCCTCTGATTTGCTTTAACCCAAAACCAGGAGGAAAAGATAGCTCGGCATCAGAAGCAATGGGTGGCAGGCCTATTAATGGCCTATCTGTACAGTGATCTGCCCTCAAGAAGACCCAACAGGCCAGTCCACTGCAGTGGCTTTCAATGTGGTAAGCCTGGGCTTCAGCAGAAGTCAGCTTGTGAAAACCCCTGACAGCTCTGCCAAGAGTTGGATCACTGGAAATGGACCTGCCCTGGAGTCGAAGGATGCCCAGGTCAGAGCCACAGATCTTATTGGCTCTAAGCTGAAAAGCCCTTCACTCAGCCCAACTTCCAAAGTGACCACTGCAGCTGAGGGGATGGTCAAGTAGGGTCAGCAACATTGTAGGCAGAACTGTAAATTTCTTGTTAGAGATGCCTCCTGCCTTGACCTGGCCAGCGCTCCTCCCAGGCCAGCCAAGTAATGAAAGTCAACAGAGTGCCTTCCCCTATGAGGTTCACACCTCCCTTAGGATATACCCCATGTGAAGAGATACATAGGCCTGGGCCTCTGAATTTACAAGGCCTAAAGCCCACCAGATTATTATCAAGCCCCTTCTATCAGGTTCTATTTGCCTCTCAATCAGAAAAATTACTTGTAGCTTAGACAGCACCTTTCTTAGATCCTCTAATAATGACTCTGTCCTTTGTTCTAGGCCCTGTCTAGTGCACTTGGGCCTCATTTCTTTGTAATCAGAACCTCTACTCTACCACCAATGGCTCTACTCCCAACCTGGGTGTACTGATGGTCCTCTTCCCCACTTAATGCTGTATAATTGTTCAAACCAGGTAAATTACACTCTTAGGATCATTGGTTACTATCCTCACTCTGTCTTTTATGATCTTGTCTAAATATGATCAGAGTCGGCAAACTTGGAATGCTTCCATAGCCTTGGCAACTAATGACGACAGCCTAGGATGGTTACTGGCGCCATAAACTAGAGTGTCAATTTGTTGGGTCAACAAAAGGAGCCACTGTGCACTTGCTCCTCATGTGGGATCTCTGTCCTTAATGTGCTGTACATTGTGATTTAATGCTGTATCTAGTTCTCAAACAGTATGTTTCGCTTTGTGTTTCTATGTGGGTGCAAACTGTTGAAATCTTTATACTAAATTGATCTTCTGTATATAAAGAGAATTGCAAATGAATCTTGATGCAATTGGAAGGGGAGAGGGAGTGGGAGAGGGGAGGGTTGCGGGTGGAAGGGAAGTTATGGGAGGGGGAAGCCATAGTAATCCATAATGTGTACACTGGAAATTTTTATTCATTAAATAAAAGTTAAAAAAAAAAGAAATATCCGGTTTTGTTTTGGCTACTCAACTCGAAATATTGTGAAAGCCTCTGAATTTGAGTTTTCTGAATATTGTCAATGGACTTTATTGTTTTGAATGTTTTTTATCAGGAACATTTAATTTTGAGCTTGGTTATAGTAATTGGTTCCACATGGAGACACCATCTGTACATATGCATATTTCCTAGGGAGAAATCTAGTGGAACTGCGGCAAACAAACATGATATTTCTGTTTGTATAGATGACATTTTATGCACTTGCCTAACGAAAAGACTTTGCTTTTCTCCAAAACCATTTGTACTGTGATTTTCTCGGTCCATTGCATACGAATTCCACACCAGTTTGTCCGGATTTGACTGGATGTAACCGGAAATATCCGGTTGTGTTTTGGCTAACTCAATCCGAAATATTGTGAAAGCCTTTGTATTTCTGTTTTCTGGATATTATCAATTGACTTTATTGTTGTGAATGTTTTTATCAGGGAACATTACATTTTGTACCGTTGAAACACTAATTGGTTCATCATTGGGACACCAGCTCCACACATTCGTATTTTCTGTGGAGAATTCTAGAGGAACTGCGACAAACAAACGTGATATTTCTGTATGTATCGATGACATTTTATGCACTTGCCTAACGAAAAGACTTTGCCTTTCTCCAAAACCATTTTTACTGTGATATTTTTGGCTCATAGCATGCGAATTCTGCACCACTTTGTCCAGATATGACTGGATGCAACCAGAAATATCCGGTTGTCTTTCGCCTAACTCAATCTGAAATGTTGTGAAAGCCTCTGTGTTTGTATTTTCTTGATATTATCGATGGACTTTATTGTTTTGAATGATTTTATCAGGGAACATTTCATTTTGTACCGTTGAAACACTAATTGGTAAATCATGGGGACACAAGCTCTACACATTCGTATTTTCTATGGAGAAAGCTAGAGGAACTGTGGCAAACAAACATGATATTTCTGTTTGTATCGATGACATTTTATGCAATTTACTAACGAAAAGACTTTTCTTTTCCGCAATGCCATTTTTACTGCGATTTTCTCGGTCCCTTGCATACGAATTCCACACCACTTTGTCCGAATATGACTGGATGAAACAGGAAATATCCGGGTTTTTTTTTTCGGCTAACTAAATCCCAGAAATGGCTACAGCCTCTGTGTGTGTGTATTCCAGATATAATCCACAGATTTTATTGTTTTGAATGTTTTATGTCAGGGAATATTTTTTTTTCTGCTTGGAATCACTGATTGGTTGCACATAGAGACACCAGCTCTACACAATCTTATTTTCTAGGGAGAAAGCTAAAGAGACTGTGACAAACAAACACGATATTTCTGTTTGTATAGATGACATTTTTATGCACTTGCCTAATGAAAAGACATTGCTTTTCTCCAAAACAATTTTTACTCTGATTTTCTCAGTCCATTGCATACGAATTCCACACCACTTTGTCCGGATATGACTGGATGAAACCGGAAATATCCAGTTGTCTTTTGGCTAACTCAATTTGAAATATTGTGAAAGCCTCTGTGTTTGTGATTTCTGCATGTTATCGATGGACTTTATTGTTTTGAATGTTTTTATCAGGGAACATTTCATTTTGTACCGTTGAAACACTAATTGGTTCATCATGGGAACACCAGCTCTAAACATTCTTATTTTCTAGGGAGAAAGCTAGAGGAACTGCGGGAAAGAAACATGATATTTCTGTTTGTATAAATGACATTTTATGCATTTGCCTGATGAAAAGATTTTGCTTTTCTGCAGAACCATTTTTACTGTGATGTTCTCGGTCCATTGCATACGAATTCCACACCAGTTTGTCCAGATATGACTGGATGAAACCAAAAATATCCGGTTGTGTTTTGGCTTACTCAATCCCAGAGATTGCTACAGCCTCTGTGTTTGTGTTTTTTGGATATTATCCACGGACTTTATTGATTTGAATTTTTTTTTATCAGGGAACTTTTAATTTTGAGCTTAGATACACTAATTGGTTAAACATGGAGACAACAGCTTTGCATATTGGTATTTTCTAGGGGGATAGCTAGAGGAACTGTGGCAAACAAACAAGATATTTCTGTTTGTTTAGATGACATTTTATGCTCTTGCCTAACTAAAAACTTTGCTTTTCTCCAAAACCATTTTTACTCTGATTTTCTCGGTCCATTGCATGCGAATTCTAAACGACTTTGTCCAGATATGACTGGATGAAACCAGAAATATCCAGTTGTGTTTTGGTTAACTCAATCCCAGATATTGCAACAGCCTCCGTTTTTGTGTATTCCTGATATAATCCACGGATTTTATTGTTCTAAAATTTTTTTATCAGGGAACATTTAATTTTGTTCTTGAAAAACTAATTGATTCCACATGGAGACACCAGCTCTACATATTCGTATTTTCTAGGGAGAAAGCTAGAGGAACTGTGGCAAAAAACATGATATTTCTGTTTGTCTAGATGACATTTTATGCACTTGCCTAACGAAAAAACTTTGCTTTTCTCCAAAACCATTTTTACTGTGATTTTCTCGGTCCATTGCATATGAATAACACAGCAGTTTGTCTGGAAATGACTGGGTGAAACCGGAAGTATCCGGTTGTGTTTTGGCTAACTCAATCCGAAATATTGTAAAAGCCTCTTTGTTTGTGTTATCTGGGTATTATCGATGGACTTTATTGTTTTGAATGTTTTTCTTCAGGGAACATTTAATTTTGTACCGTTGAAACTCTAATTGGTTCATCATGGGGACACCAGCTCTACACATTCGTATATTCTATGGAGAAAGCTAGAGGAACTGCGGCAAAAAAACATGATATTTCTGTTTGTATCGATGACATTTTATGCACTTGCCTTACGAAAAGACTTTGCTTTTCTGCAGAACCATTTGTACTGTGATTTTCTCGGTCCATTGCATCCGAATTCCATACCTGTATGTCCGGATCTGACTGGATGAAACCGGAAATATCCGCTTGTGTTTTGGCTAACTCAATCCAAAATATTGTAAAAGCCTCTGTATTTGTGTGTTCTGGATATTATCGATGGACTTTAATGTTTTGAATGTTTTCATCAGGGAACATTTCATTTTGTACCGTTGAAACACTAATTGGTTCATCATGGGGACACCAGCTCTACACATTCGTATTTTCTATGGAGAAAGCTAGAGGAACTGCGGCAAACAAACATGATATTTCTGTTTGTATCGATGACATTTTATGCCCTTGCCTAACGAAAAGACTTTTCTTTTCTCCAAAACCATTTTTACTGTGATTTTCTCGGTCCATTGCATATGAATAACACAGAAGTTTGTCTGGACATGACTGTGTGAAACTGGAAATATCCTGTTGTATTTTGGCTAATTCAATCTGAAATATTGTAAAAACCTCTGTATTTGTGTTTTCTGGATATTATCAATGGACTTTATTGTTTTGAATGTTTTTATCAGGGAAAATTTCATTTTCTACCATTAAAACACTAACTGGTTCATCATGGGGACACCAGCTCTACAGATCGTATTTTCCACTGAGAAAACTACAGTAACTGCGGCAAACAAACATGATATTTCTGTTTGTATTGATGACATTTTATGTACTTCCCTAAGGAGAAGACTTTGCTTTTCTCCAAACCATTTGTACTGTGATTTTCTCGGTCCATGGCATACAAATTCCACACCAGTTTGTCCACATTTGACTGGAAGAAACCAGAAATATCTGGTTGTCTTTTGACTAACTCAATCCCAGATATGGCTACAGCCTCTGGGTTTGTGTATTCCTGATACTAGCAACGGACTTCATTGTTTTCAATGTTTTTTATCGGGGAACATTTAATTTTGTGCTTAGAATCACTGATTGGTTGCACACGGAGACACCAGCTCAACACAATCGTATTTTCTAGGGAGAAAGCTAGAGGAACTGCGGCAAACAAACATGATATTACTGTTTGTATAGATGACATTTTATGCACTTGCCTTACGAAAAGACTTTGCTTTTCTCCAAAACCATTTTTATTGTGATTTTCTCAGTCCATTGCATACGAAGTACACACCACTTTGTCCGGATATGACTGGATGAAACCAGAAATATCCGGTTCTGTTTTGGTTAATTCAATCTGAAATATTGTGAAAGCCTCTGTGTTTGTGTTTTCTGGATATTAATAATGGACTTTATTGTTTTGAATGTTTTTATTGGGGAATATTTAATTTTGAACTTAGATACACTAATTGGTTCCATTTGGAGACACCAGCTGAACATGTTTGTATTTTCTAGGGAGAAAGCTAGAGGAACTGCGGCAAACAAACATGATATTTCTGTTTGTATAGATGACATTTTATACACTTGCCTAACGAAAAGACTTTGCTTTTCTCCAAAAGCATTTTTATTGTGATTTTCTCTGCCCATTGCATACGAAGTCCACACCAGTTTGTCCGGATATGACTGGATGAAACCGGAAATATCCGGTTTTATTTTGGCTAATTCAATCTGAAATATTGTGGAAGCCTCTGTGTTTGTGTATTCCTGATATTATCCACAGACTTTATTGTTTTGAAGGTTTTTTTATTAGGGAACATTTAATTTTGTGCTGTGAAACATTAATTGTTTCCACATGCAGACACAAGCTCTACACTTTGCTTTTCTCCAAAACCATTTTTACTGTGATTTTCTCGGTCCAATGCATACGAATTCCACACCAGTTTGTCGGGTATGACTGGATGAAACCAGAAAAATCTGGTTGTGTTTTGGCTAACTCAAACCGAAATATTGTGAAAGCCGCTGTGTTTGTGTTTTCTGGATATTATCGATGGACTTGATTGTTTTGAATGTTTTTATCAGGGAACTTTTAATTTTATGGTTGGAATCACTAATTGGTTCCACATGTGGACACCAGCTCTACACATTCGTATTTTCTAGGGAGAAAGCTAGAGGAACTGCGACTAACAAACATGATATTTCTGTTTGTATAGACGACATTTTATGCACTTGACTAAGGAAAAGACTTTGGTTTTCTCCAAAACCATTTTACTGTGATTTTCTTGGTCCATTGCATATGAATTCCACACCAGTTTGTCCGGATATGAGTGGATGAAATCAGAAATATCAAGTTTTGTTTTAATAACTCAATCCCAGACATTGCTACAGACTCTGTGTTTGTGTTTTTCGGATATTATCAACAGACTTTATTATTTCGAATGTTTTTTTTTTCCGGGAACATTAAATTTTGTACTTGAAAACACTAAATGGTTCCACATGTAGACTCCAGCTCTACATATTTATATTTTCTAGGGGAAAGGTAGAGGAACTGCAACAAACGTAAATGATATGTCGTTTGATTCATTGACATTTTAAGCACTTGCCTAGCAAAAAGTCTTTGCTTTTCTCCAAAACCATTTTTACTGTGATTTTCTCCATCCATTGCATTTGAATTCCACACCACTTTGTCCGCATATGACTGGATGGAACCAGAAATATCCGGTTTTGATTTGGTAACTAAATGCGAAATACTGTGAAAGCCTCAGTGTTTGTGTTTTCTAGATATTATCGATGGACTTTATTGTTTTGAATGTTTTTCTCAGGGAACATTTAATTTTGTACCGTAGAACACTAATTGCTTCTTCATGGGGACACCAGCTCTACAGATTCGCATTTTCTAGGGAGAACGCTAGAGGAACTGCGGCAAACAAACATGATATTTCTGTTTGTAAAGATGACATTTTATGCACTTGCCTAACGAAAAGACTTTGCTTTTCTACAAAACCATTTTTACTGTGATTTTCTTGGTCCATTGCATACAAATCCCACACCAATTTGTCAGAATTTGACTGGATTAAACCGGAAATATCCGGTTTTGTTTTTGCTAACTCAATCCCAGATATTGCTAGAGCAACTGTGTTTGTGTATTCCTGATATTATCCACGGACTTTATTTTTTTGAATGTTTTTATCAGGGAACATTTAATTTTCTGCTTGGAATCACTGATTGCTTCCCCATGGAGACACCAACTCTACACAATCGTATTTTCTATGGAGAAAGCTAGAGGAACTGCAGCAAACAAACATGATATTTCTGTTTGTATCATTGACATTTTATGCACTTGCCTAACGAAAAGACTTTGCTTTTCTCCAAAACCATTTTTACTGTGATTTTCTCAGCCCATTGCATCCGAATTCCACAGCCGTTGTCTGGATATGACTGCATGAAACCGGAAATATCCGGTTCTATTGTGGCTAACTCAGTCCGAAAATTTGTGAAAGCCTCTGTGTTTGTTTTTTCTGGATACTATAAACGGACTTTATTTTTTTGAATGTGTTTTATCCGGGAACGTTTTACTTTGAGCTTGGATACAGTAATTGGTTCCACATGGAGACACCAGCTCTACACATTCTTATTTTCTAGGGAGAAAGCTTGAGGAACTGCGGCAAACACACATGATATTTCTGTTTGTATAGATGACATTTTATTCACTTGCCCAACGAAAAGACTTTGCTTTTCACCAATACCATTTGTACTGTGATTTTCTCGGTCCATTGAATACGAATTCCACACCAGTTTGTCCGGATATGACTGGCTGGAACCGGAAATATCTGGTTCGGTTTTGCCTAACTCAATCCCAGATATTGCTACAGCCTTAGTGTTTGTGTATTCCTGATATTATCCATGGATTTTATTTTTTTGCATTTTTTTATCAGGGAACATTTAATTTTGTGTTTGGAATCACTAATTTGTTCCACATGGAGACACCAACTCTACACAATCGTATTTGCTACGCAGAATGCTAGAGGAACTGCGACAAACAAACATGATATTTCTGTTTCTATCGATGACATTTTATGCACTTGCCTAACGAAATACGTTGCTTTTCTCCAAAAACATTTGTACGCTGATTTTCTCAGTCCTTTGCATGTGAATTACACAGAAGTTTGTTCAGATATGACTGGATGAAAACAGAAATATCCAGTTGTGTTTAGGCAAACTCAATCCCAGATATTGCTACAGCCTCTGTGTTGGTGTATTCCTGATATTATCCACAGACTTTATTGTTTTAATGTTTGTTATCGGGGAATATTTTATTTTTAGCTTGGATACAATAATTGGTTCTACAAGGAGACACCAGATCCACACATTCATATTTTCTAGGGAGAATACAAGAGGAACTGCAGCAAACAAACATGATATTTCAGTTTGTAAAGATGACATTTTATGCACTTACCTAATGAAAAGACTTTGCTTTTCTCCAAAACCATTTGTACTGTGATTTTCTAGGACCATTGCATAGGAATTGCACACCCGTTTGTCTGGATATCACTGGATGTGACCGGAAATAATCGGTTTTATTTTGGCTAACTCAATCCCAGATATTGCTACAGCCTCTGTGTTTGTGTTTTCTGGATATTATCAATGGACTTTATTGTTTTGAAAGTTTTTATCGGGGAACATTTTATTTTGAGTTTTGATACAGTAACTATTTCCACATGGAGACAGCAGCTCTACACATTCGTATTTTCTAGGGAGAAACCTAGAGGAACTGCGACAAACAAACATGATATTTCTGTTTGTATCGATGACATTTTATGCACTTTCCTAACGAAAAGACTTTGCTTTTCACCAATACCATTTGTACTGTGATTTTCTCGGTCCATTGAATACGAATTCCACACCAGTTTGTCCGGATATGACAGGCTGGAACCGGAAATATCTGGTTCGGTTTTGCCTAACTCAATCCCAGATATTGCTACAGCCTTAGTGTTTGTGTATTCCTGATATTATCCACGGATTTATTTGTTATGCATTTTTTTTTATCAGGGAACATTTAATTTTGTGTTTGGAATCACTAATTTGTTCCACATGGAGACACCAGCTCTACACAATCGTATTTGCTATGGAGAATGCTAGAGGAACTGCGTCAAACAAACATGATATTTCTGTTTCTATCGATGACATTATATGCACTTGCCTAACGAAATACGTTGCTTTTCTCCAAAAACATTTGTACGCTGATTTTCTCAGTCCTTTGCATGTGAATTACACAGAAGTTTGTCCGGATATGACTGGATGAAAACAGAAATATCCAGTTGTGTTTTGGCAAACTCAATCCCAGATATTGCTACAGCCTCTGTGTTGGTGTATTCCTGATATTATCCACGGACTTTATTGTTTTAATGTTTGTTATTGGGGAATATTTTATTTTCAGCTTGGATACAATCATTGGTTCCACAAGGAGACACCAGCTCCACACATTCATATTTTCTAGGGAGAATACAAGAGGAACTGCAGCAAACAAACATGATATTTCTGTTTGCAAAGATGACATTTTATGCACTTGCCTAACGAAAAGACTTTGCTTTTCTCCAAAACCATTTGTACTGTGATTTTCTTGGTCCATTGCATACGAATTCCACACCAATTTTCTGAATATGACTGGATTAAACCGGAAATATCCGGTTTTGTTTTCGCTAACTCAATCCCAGATATTGCTAGAACAACTGTGTTTGTGTATTCCTGATATTATCCACGGACTTTATTTTTTTGAATGTTTTTATCAGGGAACATTTAATTTTCTGCTTGGAATCACTGATTGGTTCCCCATGGAGACACCAACTCTACACAATCGTATTTTCTATGGAGAAAGCTAGAGGAACTGCAGCAAACAAACATGATATTTCTGTTTGTATCGATGACATTTTATGCACTTCCTAACGAAAAGACTTTGCTTTTCTCCAAAACCATTTTTACTGTGATTTTCTCAGCCCATTGCATCCGAATTCCACAGCCATTGTCTGGATATGACTGCATGAAACCGGAAATATCCGGTTCTATTATGGCTAACTCAGTCCGAAATATTGTGAAAGCCTCTGTGTTTGTGTTTTCTGGATATTATCGAAAGACTTTAGGGTTTTGAATGTTTTTATCAGCAACATTTAATTTTGTGCTTGGAAACACTAATTGGTTCATCATGGGAACACCAGCTCTACACATTCGTATTTTCTATGGGAAAGGTAGAGGAACTGCGGTAAACAAACATGATATTTCTGTTTGTATAGATGACATTTTATGCACTTGACTAACAAAAAGACTTTGCTTTTCTCCAAAAACATTTTTACTCTGATTTTCTCGGTCCACTGCATACAAATTCCAAACCAGTGTGTCCGGATATGACTGGATGAATCCAGAAATGTCCGGTTGTGTTTTGGCTAACTCTATGTGAAATATTGCTACAGCCTCTGTGTTTGTGTTTACTGGATATTCTCAACGGACTTTATTGTTTTGAATGTTTTTTATTGGGGAATATTTTATTTTGTACCATTGAAACACAAATTCGTTCATCATGGGTACACCAGCTCTACACATTCATATTTTCTAGGGAGAAAGCTAGAGTAACTGCGAAAAACAAACATGATATTTCTGTTTGTATAGATGACATTTTATGCACTTGCCTAACGAAAAGACTTTGCTTTTCTCCAAAACCATTTGTACTGTGATTTTCTCGGCCCATTGCATACGTATGCCACACCAGTTTGTCCGGATATGTCTGGATGAAACCGGAAATATCCGGTTTTGTTTTGGCTAACTCAATCCCAGATATTGTTACAGCTTCTTTGTTTGAGTTTTCTGGATATTGTCCACGGACTTTATTGTTTTGAATATTTTTAATCAGGGAACATTTAATTTTGTGCTTCGACACAGTAATTGGTTCCACATGGAGACACCAGCTCTAAACATTCGTATTTTCTTGGTAGAACACTAGAGGACATGGGGCAAACAAACATGATATTTCTGTTTGTATTGATGACATTTTACGCACTTGCCTAATGAAAAGACTTTCCTTTTCTCCAAAAACATTTTTACTGTGATTCTCTCGGTCCATACCATACGAATTCCACACCAGTTTGCCTGGATGTGACTGGATGAAACCGGAAATATCTGGTTTTGTTTGGCTAACTCAATCTTAAATATTGTGAAAGACTCTGTGTTTGTGTTTTCCGGATGTTATCTACTATTTTTATTGTTTTGAATGTTTTTTATCGGGTATATTTAATTTTGTGGTTGCATACTGTAATTGGTCCAGATCGAGACACCAGCTCTACACATTCGTATTTTCTAGGGAGAAAGGTATAGGAACTGCGGCAAACAAACATGACATTTCTGTTCCTATCAATGACATTTTATGCACTTGCCTAACGAAATACGTTGCTTTCCTCCAAAAACATTTGTACGCTGATTTTCTCGGTCCTTTGCATATGAATTCCACACCAGTTTGTCCGGATATGGCTGGATGAAAACAAAAATATCCAGTTGTGTTTTGGCTAACTCAATCCCAGATATTGTTACAGCCTCTGTGTTTGGGTTTACTGGATATTGTCAACGGACTTTATTGTTTTAATGTTTGTTATCGGGGAACATTTTCTTTTGAGCTTGGATACAGTAATTGGTTCCACAAGGAGACACCAGCTCCACACATCCGTATTTTCTAGGGAGAATACAAGAGGAACTGCAGCAAACAAACATGATATTTCTGTTTGTAAAGATGACATTTTATGCACGTACCTAATGAAAAGACTTTGCTTTTCTCCAAAACCATTTGTACTGTGATTTTCTCGGTCCATTGCATACGAATTCGACAACACTTTTTCCGGAAATGACTGGATGAAACCAGAAATATCCGGTTTTGTTTTGGCTAACTCAATCCTAGATATTGCTAAAGCAACTGTGTTTGTTTATTCCTTATATTATCCACGGACATTATTTTTTTAATGTTTTTTTATCAGGGAACATTTAATTTTGTGCTTGGAATCACCGATTGGTTCCCCGTGGAGTCACCAGCTCTACCAATCATATTTTCTATGGAGAAAGCTAGAGGAACTGGGGCAAAGAAACATGATATTTCTACTTGTATCGATGATATTTTATGCACTTGCCTAAAAAAAAGACTTTGCTTTTCTCGAAAACCATTTTTACCGTGATTTTCTCAGTCCATTGCATAAAAATTCCAAACAACCTTGTCCGGATATGACTGCATGAAACAGGAAATATCCGGTTGTGTTTTGGCTACCTCAATCCAAAATATTGCTACAGCCTCTGTGTTTGTGTATTCCTGATATTATCGATGAACTTTAGGGTTTTGAATGTTTTTATCAGCAACATTTAATTTTGTGCTTGGAAACACTAATTGGTTCATCATGGGAACACCAGCTCTACACATTCGTATTTTCTAGTGAGAAAGCGAGAGGAACTGCGGCAAACAAACATTTTATTTTGAGCTTGGATACAGTAATTGATTCCACCTGGACACCTCAGCTCTACATATTCGTATTTTGTAGTTAGAAAGCTAGAGGAACTGCGGCAAACAAACATGATATTTCTCTTTGTATAGATGACATTTTATTCAGTTGCCTAACGAAAAGACTTTGCTTTTCTCCAAACCATTTTTACTGTGATTTCTCGGTCCATTGCATAAATGTTATCCATGGATTTTATTGTTTTGAATTTTTTTATCAGGGAACATTTAATTTTGTGCTTGGATACAGTAATTGGTTCCACATTGAGTCACCAGCTCCACACATTCGTGTTTTCTAGGGAGAAAGCTAGAGGAACTGAGGCAGACAAACATGATATTTCTGTTTGTATAGATGACATTTTATGCACTTGCCTAAGGAAAAGACTTTCCTTTTCAACAAAACCATTTTTAATGCGATTTTCTCGGTCCATTGCATATGAATTCCACACCATTTTGTCCGGATATGACTGGATGAAAGCAGAAATATCGTGTTTTGTTTGGCTAACTCAATCCTAAATATTGTGAAAGCCTCTGTGTTTGTGTTTTCTGGATATTATCGATGGACATTATTGTTTTGAATGTTTTTTATCGGCGAATATTTTATTTTGAGCTTGGATACAGTAATTGGTTCCACATGGAGTCACCAGCTCTACACATTCGTATTTTCTAGGGACAAAGCTAGAGGAACTGTGGAAAACAAACATGATATTTCTGTTTTTATCGATGATATTTTATGCACTTGCCTAACGAAATACGTTGCTTTTCTCCAAACACATTTGAAAGCTGATTTTCTCGGTCCTTTGCATATGAATTCCACACTAGTTTGTCCGGATATGACTGGATGAAAACAAAAAATATCCAGTTGTGTTTTGGCTAACTCAATCCAAGATATTCCTAGAGCCTCTGTGTTTGTTTTTTCTGGATATTATCAACGGACTTTGTTATTTTAATGTTTGATATTTGGGAACATTTTATTTGAGAATGGATAGAGTAATTGTTTCCACAGGAGACACCAGCTGCTCACGTTCGTATTTTCTAGGGAGAAAGCTAGAGGAACTGCGGCAAACAAACATGATATTTCTGTTTGTATCAATGACATTTTATGCACTTGCCTAACGAAAAGACTTTGCTTTTCTCCAAAACCATGTTTACTGTGATTTTCTCTGTCCATTGCTGACAAATTTCGCACCACTTTGTCCGGATATGACTGGATGAAACCGGAAATATCCTTTTTTGTTTGGCTAACACAACCCGAAATATTGTGAAAGCCTCTGTGTTTGTGTTTTCCGGATATTATCTATGGTTTTTATTGTTTTAAATGTTTTTTATCTGGGAACATTTAATTTTGTCCTGGGAGAGAGTAATTGGTTCAACATGGAGACACCAGTTCTATATGTTGGTATTTTCTTGGGAAAAAGTTAGAGGAACTGGGTCAAACAAACATTATGTTTCTGCTTGTATCGATGATATTTTATGCACTAGCCTAACCAAAAGACTTTGCTTTTCTCCAAAACCATTTTTACTGTGATTTTCTCAGCCTATTGCATGCGAATTCCACACCAGCTTTTCCAGATATGACTGGATGAAACCGGAAATATCCGGTTGCGTTTTAGGTAACTCAATCCGAAATATTGTGAAAGCCTCTGTGTTTGTGTTTCGTGGATATAATCGATGGGGTTTCGGGTTTTGAATGTTTTTATCCGTCAACATTTAATTTTGTGCTTGGAAACACTAATTGGTTCCAGATGGAAACACCAGATCTATACATTCATATTTCCTAGGTAGAAAGCTAGAGGAACTGCGGAAAACAAACATGATATTTCTGTTTGTGTAGATGACATTTTATGCACTTGCCTAACGAAAAGACTTTGCTTTTCTCCAAAACCATTTGTACTGTGATTTTCTCGGTCCATTGCATACGAATTCCACACCAGTTTTTCCGGATATTACTGGATGAAACCGCAAAGATCTGGTTTTGCTTTGGCTAACTCAATCCCAGATATTGGTACAGTCTAGTGTTTGTGTATTCATGATATTATCCCCAGACTTTATTCTTTTGAAGTTTTTTTTTTTTTATCAGGGAACATTTAATTTTGTGCCACGAAACACTAGTTGGTTCCACATTGAGACACCAGCTCTACATATTTGTATTTTCTGGAGAGAAAGCTAGAGCACTGCGACAAACAAACATGATATTTCTGTTTGTATAGATGACATTCTATCTACTTGCCAAATGAAAAACTTTGCTTTTCTCCAAAACCATTTTTTCTGTGATTTTCTCGGTCCATTGCATATGAATTCCACACCACTTTGTCCGGATATGACTGGATGAAACCATAAATATCCATTTTTGTTTTGGCTAACTCAATTCAAATTATTGAGAAAGCCTCTTTGTTTGTGTTTTCTGGATATTATCGATGGACTTCATTGTTTTCATTGTTTTTTATCCGTGCACATTTTATTTTGAGCATGGATACAGTAATTGGTTCCACATGGAGACACAAGCTCCACACATTCATATTTTCTAGGGAGAAAGCTAGAGGAACTGTGGCAAACAAACATGATATTTCTGTTTGTGTAGATGACATTTTATTCACTTGACTAACGAAAAGACTTTGCTTTTCTCCAAAACCATTTGTACTGTGATTTTCTCGGTCCATTGCATACGAATTCCACACCACTTTGTCCGGATATGACTGGATGAAACTGGAAACATCCGGTTTGCTAGAGTTTCTGTGTTTGTGTATTCCTGAATTATCCACTGATTTTATTGTTTTGAATGTTTTTTTATCAGGGAACATTTAATTTTGTGCTTGGAACCACTAATTGGTTCCACATGGAGACACCAGATCTACACATTCGTATTTTCTAGGGAGAAAGCAAGAGGAACGTTGGCAAACAAACATGATATTTCTGTTTCTATCGATGACATTTTATGCACTTGCCTAAGGAAAAGACTTTGCTTTTCTCCAAAACCATTTTTACTGTGATTTTCTTGGTCCATTGCGTATGAATCCCACACCAGTTTGTCCGGATATGACTGGATGAAAACAAAATTGTCCCGTTGTGTTTTCGCTAACTCAATCCCAGATATTGCTATAGCTTCTGTGCTTGTCTTTTGTGGATATTGTCCACGGACTTTATTGTTTTGAATGTTTTTTATCAGAGAACATTATATTTTGAGCATGGATACAGTAATTGGTTCCACATGGAGACACCAGATCTACAAATTCGTATTTTCTAAGGAGAAAGCTAGAGGAACTGCAACAAACAAACATGATATTACTGTTTTTATAGATGACATCTAGAGGAACTACAGCAAACAAACATGATATTTCTGTTTGTATAGATGACATTTTATGCACTTGACTAACGAAAAGCATTTGCTTTTCTCCAAAACCATTTTTACAGTGATTTTCTGGGTCCATTGCATCTGAATTCCTAATGACTTTGTCCGGATATGACTGGATGAAACCAGAAATATCCCGTTTTGTTTTGGCTAATTCAATGTGAAATATTGTGAAATTTTCTGTGTTTGTGTTTTATGGATATTATCAATGGACTTTATTGTTTTGAATATTTTTATCAGGGAACATTTAATATTGTACCGTAGAAACACTAATTGGTTCATCATGGGGACAGTAGCACTACAGATTCGTATTTTCTAAGTGAAAGCTAGAGGAACTGCGGCAAACAAACATGATATTTCTGTTTGTATAGATGACATTTTATACACTTGCCTAACAAAAAGGGTTTGCTTTTATCCAAAACCATTTGTACTGTGATTTTCTCGGTCCATTACATACGAATTCCACACCAATTTGTGCTGATATGCCTGGATGAAACCGGATATATCCGGTTTTGTTTTGGTTAACTCAAACCCAGATATTACTACAGCCTCTGTGTATTTGTTTTCCGGATATTTTCAATGGACTTTATTGTTCTGAATGTTGTTTATCAGGGAACATTACATTTTGAGCTTTTATACAGTAATTGGTTCCACATGGAGACACCAGGTCTACATATTCCTACTTTCCAGGGAGAAAGCTAGAGGAACTGTGGCAAACAAACACGATATTTCTGTTTGTATCGATGACATTTTATGCACTTGCCTAACGAAAAGACTTTGCTTTTCTCCAAAACCATTTTACTGTGATTATCTCGGTCCATTGCATACGAATTCCAAACCACGTTGTCGAGATATGACTGGCTGAAACCGGAAATATCCGGTTTTGTTTTGGCTAATTCAATCCCAGATATTGCTACGGCCTCTGTGTTTTGGTTTTTCGGGTATTATCAACGGACTTTATTGTTTTAAATGTTTTTTATCGGAAAACATTTAATTTTGAACTTAGATACACTAATTGGTTCCACATGGAGACACCACCTCTACCTATTTGTATTTTCTAGGGAGAAAGCTAGAGGAATTGCGGCAAACAAACATGATATTTCTGTTTGTATAGATGACATTTTATGCACTTCCCTAGCGAAAAGACTTTGCTTTACGTCGAAAGCATTTTTCTTGTGATTTTCTCCGTCCATTGCATACGAAGTCCACACCAGTTTGTCCGGATATGACTGGATGAAACCTGAAATATCCAGTTTTGATTTGGCTAACTCAATCCGAAATATTGTGAAAGACTTGTGTTTGTGTATTCCGTATATTATCCACAGACTTTATTGTTTGGAATGTTTTTATCAGGGAACATTTAATTTTGTGCTTGGAAACACTAATTGCTTACACATGGAGACATCAGCTCTACATATTCGGATTTTCTAGGGAGAAAACTAGAGGATCTGTGGCAAACAAACATGATATTTCTGTTTCTATAGATGACATGTTATGCACTTGCCTAATGAAAAGACTTTGCTTTTCTCCAAAACCATTTTTACTGTGATTTTCTTGGTTCATTGCATACGAATTCCACACCACGTTGTCTGCGTATCACTGGATGAAACCAGAAATATCCGGTTGTGTTTTGGCTAACTCAATCCGAAACTTGTGAAAACTTGTGAAAAACTCTGTGTTTGTGTTTTCTGCATATTATCGATGGACTTTATTTTTTTCAATGTTTTTTATCAGGGAATTTTTAATTTTGTACCGTTGAAACACTAATTAGTTCATCATGGGAACACCAGCTCCACACATTTGTATTTTCTAGGGAGAAAGCCAAAGGAACTGTGGCAAACAAACATGATATTTCTGTTTGTATCTATGACATTTTATGCACTTGCCTAACGAAAAGACTTTGCTTTTCTCCAAAACCATTTTTACTGGGATTTTCTCGGTCAATTGCATATGAATTGCACACCAGTTTTTTGGGATATGACTGGATGAAAGCAGAAATATCCGGTTTTGTTTTGGCTAACTCAATACCAGATATTGCTACAGCCTCTGTGGTTGTTTACTCCTGATATTATCTACAGACTTTATTGTTTTGAAAAGTTTTAACAGGGAATTTTTATTTTGTACCGTTGAAACACTAATTGGTTCATCATGGGAACACCAGCTCTACACATTCGTATTTTCTAGGGAGAATGCTAGAGGAATTCCGGCAAACAAAGGTGATATTTCTGTTTGTATAGATGATATTTTATGCACTTCCCAAAAGAAAAAACTTGGCTTTTCTCCAAATCCATTTTTACTGTGATTTTCTCGGTCCATTGCATACGAATTCCACACCACTTTGTCCGGATATGACTGGATGAAACCAGAAATATCCGGTTGTGTTTTGGCTAACTCAAACCGAAATATTGTGAAAGCCTCGGTGTGTGTGTTTTCTGGATATTATCGATGGACTTTATTGTTTTGAATTTTTTTTATCGGGGAACATTTAATTTTGAGCTTGGATACAGTAATTGGTTCCACATGGAGACACCAACTCTGCATATTCCTATTTTCTAGGGAGAAAGCTAGCGGAACTGTTGCAAACAAACATGATATTTCTGTTTGTATCGATGACCTTTTATGCACTTGCCTAATGAAAAGACTTTGCTTTTCTCCCAAACCATTTGTACTGTGATTTTTTCGGTCCATTGCATACGAATTCCACACCACATTGTATGGATATCACTGGATGAAACCAGAAATATCCGGTTGTGTTTTTGCTAACTCAATCAGAAATATGGTGAAAGCATCTGCGTTTGTGTTTTCTGGATATTACCGATGGACTTTATTGTTTTGAATATTTTTATCAGGGAACATTTATTTTGTTTTGTTTTGTTTTGTTTTAACTTTTATTTAATGAATATAAATTTCCAGTGTACTGCTTATGGATTACAATGGGTTTCCCCTCCCATAACTTCCCTCCCACATGCAACCTTCTCCTCTCCCGCTCCCTCTCCCCTTCCATTCACATCAAGATTCATTTTCAATTCTCTTTGTATACAGAAGATCATTTTAGTATAAAGATTTCAACAGTTTGCACCCACATAGAAACACAAAGTGAAACATACTGTTTGAGTACTAGTTATAGCATTAAATCACAATGTACAGCACATTAAGGACAGAGATCCCACATGAGGAGCAAGTGCACAGTGGCTCCTGTTGTTGACCCAACAAATTGACTCTCTAGTTTATGGCACCAGTAACCATCCTAGGCTGTCGTCATTAGTTGCCAAGGCTATGGAAGCCTTCCAAGTTTGCCGACTCTGATCATATTTAGACAAGGTCATAAAAGATAGAATGAGGATAGTAACCAATGATCCTAAGAGTGGCATTTTCCAGGTTTGAACAATTATACAGAATAAGTGGGGAAGAGGACCATCAGTACACACAGGTTGGGAGTAGAGCCATTGGTGGTAGAGTAGAGGTTCTGATTACAAAGGAATGAGGCCCAAGTGCACTAGACAGGACCTAGAATAAAGGACAGAATCATTATTAGAGGATCTAAGAAAGGTGCTAAGATATAAGTAATTTTTCTGATTGAGAGGCAAATAGAACCTGATAGAAGGGGCTTGATAATAATCTGGTGGGCTTTAGGCCTTGTAAGTTAAGAGGCCCAGACCTATCTATCTCTTCACATGGGGTATATCCTAAGGGAGGTGTGAACCTCATAGGGGAAGGCACTCTGTTGACTTTCATTACTTGGCTGGCCTGGGAAAAGCGCTGGCCAGGTCAAGGCAGGGGGCATCTCTAACAAGAAATTTACAGTTCTGCCTGCAATGTTGCTGACCCTACTTGACCATCCCCTCAGCTGCAGTGGTCACTTTGGAAGTTGGGCTGAGTGAAGGGCTTTTCAGCTTAGAGCCAATAAGATCTGTGGCTCTGACCTGGGCATCCTTCGACTCCAGGGCAGGTCCATTTCCAGTGATCCAACTCTTGGCAGAGCTGCCAGGGCTCTTCACAGGCTGACTACTGCTGAAGCCCAGGCTTACCACATTGAAAGCCACTGCAGTGGACTGGCCTGTTGGGTCTCCTTGAAGGCAGATCACTGTACAGATCAGCCATTAATAGGCCTGCCACCCATTGCTTCTGATGCCGAGCTTTCTTTTCCTCCTGGTTTGTGTTAAAGCAGACCAGAGGATGCAAGTCAAGGGAGTGCCCGTGTCCCATCTCTAATCCTCAGTGGCCTGAACTACAAGTCTATAGTCACAGGCATGTTCTGCAGTAGTTTTTCTAAGGTAGACAATGCCCATGAGGAAAATTATATTCTCACTTTAAAACTTTCTTTCCCTTTGGTCTGAAAGGGAGGTTTTTTCTACTTACTGTATACTTCGCTGATGGCAAAGTGAATCTACTATGAGATTATTATTTAAGTTCTTATTTTGGCTATGCTATTACAGAAAAATGTTAGCCATCTCTTTTATAAGGTCTAAAGATTAAATTGTGCATCCTACAGATTCCTTTATAATAGAATTAGTTTCCTACCTTGAAGAGTATAGAGAAATGAAAGAACAAGTTGGGCTTAGAATAGAGAAATGAGGGAGCAAGTCCTAGATCGCTTGCTGACAATAGCAATATTACATGAATACTTAGCAAACCATTTCAACCATTAGATAACAACTGAAGAAAACATTTACAAGAGGGTCCAATGCCTTCTACAAATTTTAAGAATCATGTATTTGAAAACACCTCTTAAATATCTAACATGGTGTAGTTTGTTGAGCCAGTAAACTTAAGCACAACCATCTAAAGTGTTTTTAGTTTCTTTCTACCAACACGTTTAAAACATATGATACACAGAATCAGGTCACACAAATTAAAATGTATCTTTGATTGATTTTAGCAGCTTAAATTTATGGACAATGTTATCTATAAGCCATTTAAAATAAAACTCTTAATAAAATTTCCCCATGTGGACATACAATATGTACACACATATAATATAGCATAATAGACCAATATAGCAATTTTAATAATAGCTTTTAATATCTTTAACTCTTTTTCTAGATTGCCAATGGATTTGAATTCCTTTTTGTTTTAGTAACCTCAGTTAACCATACTTTCTCTCAGTTGGTACTGTTAATACATTATTGGCTTCATCTGTTTACAGAGCCATCCCAAAGTACTGAATACAATAGAAGTGGCTGGAAAAAGACCATAGGAACCTATAGGAGGACAGCTAAAAACAGAACCAATAACGCTTTAGTTTTATGAGCAGCACACCATATATAACTATGGATGACAAAAGACTTTAAGTCGCCATGTTTAAAGTTATAAACTCACCCAACAAGAGGTACTTGCTTACTTCACAGTATTTTTGAAAGCACCTGTAGGATTTTACAAGTATTTAACCCTTTAGGCCTCTGGGGCTTTCTCATTAAGATAACTATCATGTCTAGTAACACAAGATCACTAGACGTTTTAGTTCTCAAACATTTGTATTATAGCATTTTCCATTATAGAAACTTAAAGTCTGGTACCACATCACATCCTGACAGTCCTTCTAATATAATCCAAATAGCCTGCTTAGTTGGTGTCTCTATAAGATGAGAGACATAGGTCCTTCGATTTTTTCAGTTGGGCCCAACCTGGAAAAACCAAAGTCCAGGATTTACTGGAAATTTTAGAGACCAGATTGTTTGAAACTTTGATTTTTTGAATGCCTGTCAAGAATGCCAAGAAGGCTCAAAATCCAAAATATCTGGTTGAAATAAGATTCCTTAAAATCATGACATAACATAGACCAAATTTGATCATTGTTACAAGGTGACTATTCACATCTTTGAAAATAAGCACATATTTAAATAACCCATAGCTCTTAATAAAAATCCAGCTGTTTTTGAACAATTAGAATTGAACAGACATCAAGAGCACATAATAGATTACTTTAACACATTGCTTTAACCGAGCATCAGAGTTTAATTCTATGTCAAAGAGAAATTGAGCTTCCTGTGATCTTTTGCTATCAGGTTTGCTTCCTTTACCTTCTTTCATATTGGTGACCATGTTTCTGTGTTTCTGTGTGTAACACATCTTTAAGCATCTTTTGCAGGGCAGGATGAGTGGCAACAAATTCTTTCAGTTTCTGTTTGCTATGAAAAGTCTTAATTTCACCTTCATTCACAAATGAGAGCTTTGCAGGATATAGTATTCTGGGCTGGCAGTTTTTCTCTCTTAATACCTGGGCTATGTCTTGCCATTCCCTTCTAGTTAGTAGGGATTCTGATGAGAAGTCTGCTGTCAGTCTAATTGGAGATCCTCTAAGAGTAATCTGACATTTCTCTCTTGCACATGTTAGGATCTTTTCTTTATGTTTCACTGTGGTGAGTTTGATTACAACATGTCGTGGTGAGGATCTCTTTTGGTCATGTTTATTAGGGGTTCTATAAGCTTCCTGTACTAAGATGCCTCTGTCCTTCTCCAAACCTGGGAAATTTTCTGCTAGTATCTCACTGAAAATGCCTTCTAATCCTTTCTCCCTCTCCATGCCTTCAGGAACTCCTAGAACCCGAATGTTGGTTTTTTTGATAGTATCCTGTAGATTCCTGACAATATGTTTTAGATTTCTGATTTCTTCTTCTTTTCTTTGGTTTGCCTGTTTCCCTTCCTGTTCTCTGTCTTCTAAGTCTGATAGTCTCTCTTCTGCTTCACCCATTCTGCTCTTAAGGCTCTCTAATGTGTTTGTCATTTGATCTATTGAATTCTGTATTTCATTATGATTTCTCGTCACTATCACAGTTTCTTGTTCCACTAGTTGTTTCATTTCATTTGGATTCCCGCTTAATATTTCATTTTCATGAGAGAGATTTTCTATCTTGTGCATTAAGGATTTCTGTAGTTCAAGAAATTGTTTTTGAGAACTTCTTAATGTTCTTATCAATTTTTTGAGATCCACTTATTGCATTTCTTCGATCTCATCGTCTTCATAATCTTGAATTGGGGTGTCTTTTTCATTTGGGGGCGTCATAGCGTCTTCCTTGTCCAGATGACATTTTATGCACTTGCCTAACAAAAGACTTTGCTTTTCTCCAAAACCATTTTTACTGTGATTTTCTCATTCCATTGCATCCAAATTGCACAGCACTTTGTCCAGACAATACTGGATGAAACCGGAAATATCCGGTTTTGTTTTGGCTAACTCAATGGCAGATATTGCTACAGCCTCTGTTTGTGTATTCCTGATATTATCAACGGATTTTATTGATTTCATTTTTTTAATTGGTGAATATTTAATTTTTTTCCTGGAAACACTAATTGGTTCCACATGGAGACACCAGCTCTACACATTCCTATTTTCTAGGGAGAAAGCTAAAGGAACAGTGGCAAACAAACATTATATTTCTGTTTGTATAGATGACATTTTATGCACTTGCCTAAAGAAAAGACTTTGCTTTTCTCCAAAACCATTTTTACTGTGATTTCTCGGTACACTTCATATGAATTCCACAACAGTTTGTCCGGATATCACTGGATGAAACCGGAATTATCTGGTTTTGTTTTGGCTAACTCAATCCCAGATATTGCTACAGCCTCTGTGTTTGTTTATTCAGGATAATATCCACGGACTTTATTGTTTTGAATGTTTTTATGAGGGAAGATTTAATTTTATGGTTGGAATCATGAATTGGTTCCACATGGAGACACTAGCTGTACACATTCGTATTTCCTTGGGGGAAGCTAGAGGAAATGCAACAAACAAACATGATATTTCTATTTTTATAGATGATATTTTATGCACTTGCATAACGAAAAGCCTTGCTTTTCTCCAAAAGCATTTGTACTGTGATTTTCTCGGTCCATTGCATAAAAATTCCACACCACTTTGTCCTGATATGACTGGATGAAATCAGAAATATCAAGTTTTGTTTTGGCTAAATCAATGCGAAATATTGTGTGTTTCTGTGTTTGTGTTTTTTGGATATTATCGATGGACTTTATTGTTTTGAATGGTTTTATCAGGGAACATTTAATTGTGTACCATAGAAACACTAATTGCTTCATCATGGGGACACCAGCTCTATACATTTGTATTTTCTACGGAGAAAGCTAGAAGAACTGCTGCAAACAAATATGATATTTCTGTTTGTATAGATGAAATTTTATGCACTTGCCTAACGAAAAGACTTTGCTTTTCTCCAAAATCATTTTTACTGTGATTTTCTCGGTCCATTGCATACAAATTCCACACCACTTTGTCCGGATATGACTGGATGAAACTGGAAATATCCGGTTTTGTTTTGGCTAACTCAATCCCAGATATTGCTACAGCCTCTGTGTTTGTCTGTTCCTGATATTATCAACGGAGTATATTGTTTTCAATTTTTTTTATCGGGGAATATTTAATTTTGTTCCTGGAAACACTAATTGGTTCTACATGGAGACACCAGCTCTACACATTCGTATTTTCTAGGGAGAAAGCTAGAGGAACTGCGAAAAACAAACTTGATATTTCCGTTTGCATAGATGACATTTTATGCACTTGCCTAAAGAAAAGACTTTTCTTTTCTCCAAAACCATTTTCATTGTGATTTTCTTGGTCCATTGCATACGAAGTCCACACCTGTTTGTCCAGATATGACTGGATGAAACCGGAAATATCTGGTTTTGTTTTGCCAAACTCAATCCCAGATATTGCTACAGCCTCTGTTTTTGTGTATTCCTGATATTATCCATGGACTTTGTTGTTTTGAATGTTTTTTATCGGAGAACATTTTATTTTGAGCTTGGAATCACTTATTGGTTCCATATGGAGACACCAGCTCTACACATTCGTATTTTCTAGGTAGAAAGCTAGAGTAACTGCGGTGAACCAACTTGACTTTTCTGTTTGTATAGATGACATTTTATGCACTTGCATAACGAAAAGACTTTGCTTTTCTCCAAAACCATTTTTACTGTGATTTTCTCAGTCCATTACATATGAATTCCACACCAGTTTGTCCAGATATGACTGGTTGAAACCGGAAATATCCGGTTGTGTGTTGGCTAACTCTATCCGAAATATTGTGAAAGCCTCTGTGTTTGTGTTTTCTGGATATTATTGATGGACTTTATTGTTTTAATGTTTTTATCAGGGAACATTTAATTTTGTACCATAGAAACACTAATTGGTTCATCATGGGGACACCAGCTCTACACATTCGTATTTTCTAGGGAGAAAGCTAGAGGAACTGCAGCAAACAAACATGATGTTTCTCTTTGTATCGATGAGTTTTTATGCACTTGCCTAACGAAAAGACTGCTTTTCTCCAAAACCATTTTTACTGTGATTTTCTCGGTCCATTGCATAGGAATTCCACACCAGTTTACCAGATATGACTGGATGAAACCAGAAATATCCGGTTTTGTTTTGGCTAACTCAATCCCAGATATTGCTACAGCCTCTGTGTTTGTGTATTCCTTTTATTATCCATGGACTTTATTGTTTTGAATGTTTTTTATTAGGGAACGTTTGATTTAGTTCTTGGAAACACTAATTGGTTCCACATGGTGACACCAGGTCCACACATTCCTATTTTCTAGGGAGAAAGCTAGAGGAACTGCGACAAACAAACAAGATATTTCTGTTTGTATAGATGACATTTTATGCACTTGCCTAACGAAAAGTATGCTTTTCTCCAAAACCATTTTTACTGTGATTTTCTCGGTTCATTGCATACGAATTCCACTCCAGTTTGTCCGGATATTCTGGATGAAAACAGAAATGTCGGGTTGTGTTTTGGCTAACTCAATCCGAAATATTGGTACAGCCTCTGTGTTTCTATTTTCTAGATATTATCGATGGACTTTTTTTTGAATGTTTTTATTGGGAAACTTTTTATTTTGAGCTATGATACAGTAATTGGTCCCACAAGGAGACACCAGCTGAATATATTCGTATTTTCTAGTGAGAAAGCTTGAGGTACTGCGGCAAACAAACATGATATTTCTGTTTGTATAGATGACATGTAATGCACTTGCCTAACGAAAAGAATTTGCTTTTCTCCAAAACCGTTTTTACTGTGATTTTCTCGGCCCATTGCATACGAATTCCACACCTGTTTACTGGATATGACTGGATGAAACCGGAAATATCCGGTTTTGTTTTGGCTAACTCAATCCCAGATATTGCTACAGCCTCTGAGTTTGTGTATTCCTGACATTATCCAGGGATTTTCTTGTTTTGAATGTTTTTCATTAGGGAACGTTTGATTTTGTTCTTGGAAACACTGATTGGTTCCACATGGAGACACCAGCTCTACACATTCGTATTTTCTAGGGAGAAAGCAAGAGGAACTGCGACAAGCAAACATGATATTTCTGTTTGTATAGATCACATTTTAAGCACTTGGCTAACGAAAATACTGCTTTTCTCCAAAACCATTTGTACTGTGATTTTCTCGGTCCATTGCATACGAATTCCACTCCAGTTTGTCCGGATATTCTGGATGAAAACAGAAATATCGGGTTGTGTTTTGGCTAACTGAATCCGAAATATTGGTTCAGCTTCTGTGATTGTATTTTCTGGATATTATCGATGGACTTATTTTTTTTGAATGTTTTTTATCCGGGAACATTTTATTTAGATCTTAGATACAGTAATTAGTTCCACGTGGAAACACCAGCTGAACATATTCGTATTTCATACGGAGAAAGCTAGAGGATCTGCGGCAAACAAACATGATGTTTCTTTTTGTATCGATGAGATTTTATGCACTTGCCTAATGAAAAGACTTTACTTTACTCCAAAACCATTTTTACTGTGATTTTCTCGGTCCATTGCATACGAATTCCACACCAGTTTGTCGGGATATGACTGGAAGAAACCGGAAATATCCGGTTGTGTTTTGGCTCACTCAAACCCAGATATTGCTACAGACTCTGTGTTTGTGTCTTGCTGATATTATCCACGGAATTTATTGTTTTGACTGTTTTTTATCGGAGAATAATTTACTTTGAGCTTGGATACAGTAATTAGTTCCACATGGAGACACCAGCTCTATATATTCGTATTTTCTAGGGAGAAAGCTAGAGGAACTGCGGCAAACAAACTGGATATTTCTGTTTGTATAGATGACATTTAATGCACTTGCCCAACGAAAAGATTTTGGTTTTCTCCAAAACCTTTTTTACTGTGATTTTCTCGGTCCATTGCATACGAATTCCACACCACTTTGTCAGGATGTGACTGGATGAAACCAGAAATATCCGGTTGTGTTTTGGATAACTCAATCCAAAATATTTGAAAGCCTCTGTGTTTGTGTTTTCTGGATATTATCGATGGACTTTATAGTTTTGAATGTTTTTATCAGGGAACATTTAATTTTGTTACGTAGAAACAGTAATTGGTTCATCATGGGGACACCAGCTCTACACGTTCGTAATTTCTGGGGAGAAAGCTAGAGGAACTGCTGCAAACAAATATGATATTTCTGTTTGTATAGATGAAATTTTATGCACTTGTCTAACGAAAAGACTTTGCTTTTCTCCAAAATCATTTTTACTGTGATTTTCTCGGTCCATTGCATACAAATTCCACAGCACTTTGTCCGGATATGACTGGATGAAACTGGAAATATCCGGTTTTGTTTTGGCTAACTCAATCCCAGATATTGCTACAGCCTCTGTGTTTGTCTGTTCCTGATATTATCAACGGAGTATATTGTTTTCAATTTTTTTTATCGGGGAATATTTAATTTTGTTCCTGGAAACACTAATTGGTTCTACATGGAGACACCAGCTCTACACATTCGTATTTTCTAGGGAGAAAGCTAGAGGAACTGCGAAAAACAAACTTGATATTTCCATTTGCATAGATGACATTTTATGCACTTGCCTAAAGAAAAGACTTTTCTTTTCTCCAAAACCATTTTCATTGTGATTTTCTTGGTCCATTGCATACGAAGTCCACACCTGTTTGTCCAGATATGACTGGATGAAACCGGAAATATCTGGTTTTGTTTTGCCTAACTCAATCCCAGATATTGCTACCATCTCAGTGTTTGTGTATTCCTGATATTATCCATGGACTTTGTTGTTTTGAATGTTTTTTATTGGAGAACATTTTATTTTGAGCTTGGAATCACTTATTGGTTCCATATGGAGACACCAGCTCTACACATTCGTATTTTCTAGGTAGAAAGCTAGAGTAACTGCGGTGAACCAACTTGACTTTTCTGTTTGTATAGATGACATTTTATGCACTTGAATAACGAAAAGACTTTGCTTTTCTCCAAAACCATTTTTATTGTGATTTTCTCAGTCCATTACATATGAATTCCACACCAGTTTGTCCGGATATGACTGGTTGAAACCGGAAATATCCGGTTGTGTGTTGGCTAACTCAATCTGAAATATTGTGAAAGCCTCTGTGTTTGTGTTTTCTGGATATTATTGATGGACTTTATTGTTTTAATGTTTTTATCAGGGAACATTTAATTTTGTACCATAGAAACACTAATTGGTTCATCATGGGGACACCAGCTCTACACATTCGTATTTTCTAGGGAGAAAGCTAGAGGAACTGCAGCAAACAAACATGATGTTTCTCTTTGTATCGATGAGTTTTTATGCACTTGCCTAACGAAAAGACTGCTTTTCTCCAAAACCATTTTTACTGTGATTTTCTCGGTCCATTGCATAGGAATTCCACACCAGTTTACCAGATATGACTGGATGAAACCAGAAATATCCGGTTTTGTTTTGGCTAACTCAATCCCAGATATTGCTACAGCCTCTGTGTTTGTGTATTCCTTTTATTATCCATGGACTTTATTGTTTTGAATGTTTTTTATTAGGGAACGTTTGATTTAGTTCTTGGAAACACTAATTGGTTCCACATGGTGACACCAGCTCCACACATTCCTATTTTCTAGGGAGAAAGCTAGAGGAACTGCGACAAACAAACAAGATATTTCTGTTTGTATAGATGACATTTTATGCACTTGCCTAACGAAAAGTATGCTTTTCTCCAAAACCATTTTTACTGTGATTTTCTCGGTCCATTGCATACGAATTCCACTCCAGTTTGTCCGGATATTCTGGATGAAAACAGAAATGTCGGGTTGTGTTTTGGCTAACTCAATCCGAAATATTGGTACAGCCTCTGTGTTTCTATTTTCTAGATATTATCGATGGACTTTTTTTTTTGAATGTTTTTTATTGGGAAACTTTTTATTTTGAGCTATGATACAGTAATTTGTCCCACAAAGAGACACCAGCTGAATATATTCATATTTTCTAGTGAGAAAGCTTGAGGTACTGCGGCAAACAAACATGATATTTTTGTTTGTATAGATGACATGTAATGCACTTGCCTAACGAAAAGAATTTGCTTTTCTCCAAAACCGTTTTTACTGTGATTTTCTCGGCCCATTGCATACGAATTCCACACCTGTTTACTGGATATGACTGGATGAAACCGGAAATATCCGGTTTTGTTTTGGCTAACTCAATCCCAGATATTGCTACAGCCTCTGAGTTTGTGTATTCCTGACATTATCCAGGGATTTTCTTGTTTTGAATGTTTTTCATTAGGGAACGTTTGATTTTGTTCTTGGAAACACTGATTGGTTCCACATGGAGACACCAGCTCTACACATTCGTATTTTCTAGGGAGAAAGCAAGAGGAACTGCGACAAGCAAACATGATATTTCTGTTTGTATAGATCACATTTTAAGCACTTGCCTAACGAAAATACTGCTTTTCTCCAAAACCATTTGTACTGTGATTTTCTCGGTCCATTGCATACGAATTCCACTCCAGTTTGTCCGGATATTCTGGATGAAAACAGAAATATCGGGTTGTGTTTTGGCTAACTGAATCCGAAATATTGGTTCAGCTTCTGTGATTGTATTCTCTGGATATTATCGATGGACTTATTTTTTTTGAATGTTTTTTATCCGGGAACATTTTATTTAGATCTTAGATACAGTAATTAGTTCCACGTGGAAACACCAGCTGAACATATTCGTATTTCATACGGAGAAAGCTAGAGGAACTGCGGCAAACAAACATGATGTTTCTTTTTGTATCGATGAGATTTTATGCACTTGCCTAATGAAAAGACTTTACTTTACTCCAAAACCATTTTTACTGTGATTTTCTCGGTCCATTGCATATGTATTCCACACCAGTTTGTCGGGATATGACTGGATGAAACCGGAAATATCCGGTTGTGTTTTGGCTCACTCAAACCCAGATATTGCTACAGACTCTGTGTTTGTGTCTTGCTGATATTATCCACGGAATTTATTGTTTTGACTGTTTTTTATCGGAGAATAATTTACTTTGAGCTTGGATACAGTAATTAGTTCCACATGGAGACACCAGCTCTATATATTCGTATTTTCTAGGGAGAAAGCTAGAGGAACTGCGGCAAACAAACTGGATATTTCTGTTTGTATAGATGACATTTAATGCACTTGCCCAACGAAAAGATTTTGGTTTTCTCCAAAACCTTTTTTACTGTGATTTTCTCGGTCCATTGCATACGAATTCCACACCACTTTGTCAGGATGTGACTGGATGAAACCAGAAATATCCGGTTGTGTTTTGGATAACTCAATCCAAAATATTTGAAAGCCTCTGTGTTTGTGTTTTCTGGATATTATCGATGGACTTTATAGTTTTGAATGTTTTTATCAGGGAACATTTAATTTTGTTACGTAGAAACAGTAATTGGTTCATCATGGGGACACCAGCTCTACACATTCGTATTTTCTGGGGAGAAAGCTAGAGGAACTGCTGCAAACAAACATGGTACTTCTGTTTGTATAGATGACATTTTATGCACTTGCCCAACGAAAAGATTTTGCTTTTCTCCAAAACCATTTTTATTGTGATTTTTTGGTCCATTGCATATGAATTCCACACCAGTTTGTCCGGATATGACTGGATGTAACCAGAAATATCCGGTTGTGTTTTGGCTAACTCAATCCGAAATTTTGTGAAAGCCTCTGTCTTTGTATTTTCTGGATATTACCGATGGGCTTTATTGTTTTGAATGTTTTTTATCAGGGAACATTTAATTTTGTACCATAGAAACACTAATTGGTTCATCATGGGGACAGCAGCTCTACACATTCGTATTTTCTAGGGAGAAAGCTAGAGGAACTGTGGCAAGCAAACATGATATTTCTGTTTGTGTAGATATCATTTTATGCATTTGACTAACGAAAAGACTTTGCTTTTCTCCAAAACCATTTTTACCGTGATTTTCTCGGTCCATTGCATATGAATTCCACAACACTATGTCCGGATATGACTGGATGAAACCAGAAAGATCTGGTTGTGTGTTGGCTAACTCAATCCGAAATATTGCTACATCCTCTGTGTTTGTGTATTCCTAATATTATCCACGGACTTAATTTTTTTGAATTTTTTTTCAGGGAATATTTAATTTTCTGCTTGGAAAAAAAATTGGTTAAAAATGGGTACACTATCTCTACACATTCATATTTTCTAGGGAGAAAGCTAGAGGAACTTCGACTAACAAACTTGATATTTCTGTTTGTATAGATGACATTTTATGCACTTGCCTAACGAAAAGTCTTTGCTCTTCTCCAAAACCATTTTTACTGTGATTTTCTCGGTCCATTGCATACGAATTCCACACCACTTTTTCCGGATATGACTGGATGAAACCAGAAATATCCGGTTGTGTTTTGGCTAACTCAATCCGAAATGTTGTGAAAGCCTCTGTGTTTGTGTTTTCTGGATATTATCAACGGACTTTATTGTTTTGAATGTTTTTTTCCGGGATCATTTGATTTTCTGCTTGGAAAAAAAAATTGGTTCATCATGGGGACACCAGCTCTACACATTCGAATTTTCTAGGTAGAAAGCTAGAGGAACTGCGGCAAACAAACATGATATTTCTGTTTGTATCGATGACATTTTATGCACTTGCCTAACGAAAATAATTTGCTTTACTCCAAAACCAGTTTCATTTTGATTTTCTCGGTCCATTGCATACGAATTCCACATCACTTTGTCTGGATATGACTGGATGAAAACAGAAATATCCGTTTTTGTTTTGGCTAACTCAATTCCAGATGTTGCTATGGCCTCTTTGTTTGTGTTTTCTGGATATTGTCAACGGACTTTATTGTTTTGAATGTTTTTTATCGGGGAACATTTTATTTTGAGCTTGGATACAGTAATTGGTTCCACATGGAGACACCAGCTCTACATATTCGTATTTTCTAGGAAGAAAGCTAGAGGAACTGTGGCAAACAAACATGATATTTTTGTTTGTATAGATGACATTTTATGCACTTGCCTAATGAAAAGACTGCTTTTTTCCAAACCATTTTTACTGTGATTTTCTCGGTCCATTGCATACGAATTCCACACCACTTTGTCCGGATATGACTGGATGAAACCGGAAATATCTGGTTGTGTTTTGGCTAACTCAATCCCAGATATTTCTACGGCCTCTGTGTTTCTGTTTTCTGGATATTATCGATGGACTTTATAGTTTTGAATATTTTTATCATGAACATTTAATTTTGTACCATAGAAACAGTAATTGGTTCATCAAGGGGATACCAGCTCTACACATTCGTATTTTCTAGGGAGAAAGCTAGAGGAACTGCGGCAAACAAACATGATATTTCTGTTTGTATAGATGACATTTTATGCAAATGCCTAACGAAAGGAGTTTGCTTTTCTCCAAAACCAATTTTACTGTGATTTTCTTGGTCCATTGCATACGTTTTCCACACCACTTTGTCCGGATATGACTGGATGAAACTAGAAATATATGACTGTGTTTTGGTTTACTCAATCCCAAATATTGCTACCGCCTCTGTGTTTGTGTTGTCTGGATATTACCAATGGACTTTATAGTTTTGAATGTTTATTATCGGGGAACATTTTATTTTGAGCTTGGATAGAGTAATTGGTTCCACATGAGACACCAGCTCTACACATTCGTATTTTTTAGGTATAAAGCTAGAGGAACTGTGGCAAACAAACATGATATTTCTGTTTGTATATATGACATTTTATGCATTTGACTAACGAAAAGACTTTGCTTTTCTCCAAAACCATTTTTACTGTGATTTTCTCGGTCCAGTGCATACAAATTCCAAACGACTTTGTCAGGATATGACTGGATGAAACCAGAAATATCCGGTTTTGTTTTGTCTAACTCAATCCCAGATATTGCTACCATCTCAGTGTTTGTGATTTCTGGATGTCATCGATGGACTTTATAGTTTTGAATGTTTTTATCAGGGAACATTTAATTTTGTACCGTAGAAACAGTAATTGGTTCATCATGGGGACTCCAGCTCTACACATTTGTATTTTCTACTGAGAAAGCTAGAGGAACTGTGGCAAACAAACATGATATTTCTGTTTGTATAGATGACATTTTATGCACATGCCTAACGAAAAAATTTTGCTTTTCTCCAAAACCATTTTTACTGTGATTTTCTCGGTCCATTGCATACGAATTCCACACCACTATGTCCGGATATGACTGGATGAAACCAGAAATATCCATTTGTGTTTTGTCTAACTCAATCCGAAATATTGCTACAGCCTCTGTGTTTCTGTTTTCTGGATATTATCGATGGACTTTATTCTTTTGAATGTTTTTATCAGGGAACATTTCACTTTGTACCGTAGAAACA
This sequence comes from Lepus europaeus, assembly GCF_033115175.1. Classification (NCBI taxonomy): domain Eukaryota; kingdom Metazoa; phylum Chordata; class Mammalia; order Lagomorpha; family Leporidae; genus Lepus; species Lepus europaeus. The sequence goes on along the minus strand of NW_026909027.1, from coordinate 427,417 downwards.
CTAACTGGTTCATCATGGGGACACCAGCTCTACACATTCGTATTTTCTAGGGAGAAATCTAGAGGAACTGTGGCAAAGAAGCATGCTATTTTTTTGTATAGATGACATTTTATGCACTTGCCTAATGAAAAGATTTTGCTTTACTCCAAAACCATTTTTACTGTGATTTTCTCGATCCATTGCATACGAATTCCACACCAGTTTGTCCGGATATGACTGGATGAAACCAGAAATATCTGGTTGTGTGTTGGCTAACTCAATCCGCAATATTGCTACAGCCTCTGTGTTTGTGTATTCCTGATATTATCCACGTACTATATTTTTTTGAATGTTTCTTTTTTTTCAGGGAGCATTTAATTTTGTGCTTAAAAAACTAATTGGTTCATCATGGGGACACCAGCTCTAAACATTCTTATTTTCTAGGGGAAAGGTAGAAGAACTGCGGCAAACAAACATGATATTTCTGTTTGTATACATGACATTTTATGCACTTCCCTAACGAAAAGACTTTGCTTTTCTCCAAAACAGTTTTTACTGTGATTTTCTCGGTCCAGTGCATACGAATTCCACACCACTTTGTCCGGATGTGACTGGATGAAAGCAGAAATATCCGGTTGTGTTTTGGCTTACTCAATCCGAAATATTGTGAAAGCCTCTGTGTTTTCGTATTCCTGATATTATCCACGGATTTTATTTTTTAAATGTTTTTTTTTTAGGGAACATTTAATTTTATGCTCTAAAAAACTAATTGGTTCCTCATGGGGACACCAGATCTACACATTCGTATTTTCTAGGGGAAAGGTAGAAGAACTGCGGCAAACAAACATGATATTTCTGTTTGTATAGATGACATTTTATGCAGTTCCCTAACGAAAAGACTTTGCTTTTATGCAAAATCATTTTTGCTGTAATTTTCTCGGTCCATTGCATACGAATTCCACACCACTTAGTCCGGATGTTACTGGATGAAACCAGACATATCTGGTTGTGTTTTGACTAACTCAATCTCACATATTGCTACGGCCTCTGTGTTTGTGTTTTCTGGATATTATCAACGGACTTTATTGTTTCGAATGTTTATTATCGGGGAACATTTTATTTTGAGCTTGTATACAGTAATTGGTTCCACATGAGACACCAGCTCTACACATTCGTATTTTCTAGGGAGAAAGCTAGAGGAACTGTGGCAAACAAACATGATATTTCTGTTTGTATAGATGACGTTTTATGCACGTGCCTAACGAATAGATTTTGCTTTACTCCAAAACCATTTTTACTGTGATTTTCTCGATCCATTGCATACGAATTCCACACCAGTTTGTCCGGATATGACTGGATGAAACCAGAAATATCTGGTTGTGTGTTGGCTAACTCAATCCGCAATATTGCTACAGCATCTGTGTTTGTGTATTCCTGATATTATCCACGTACTTTATTTTTTTTGAATGTTTCTTTTTTTGTCAGGGAGCATTTAATTTTGTGCTTGGAAAAACTAATTGGTTCATCATGCGGACACCAGCTCTACACATTCGTATTTTCTAAGGGAAAGGTAGAGGAACTGTTGCAAACAATCATGATATTTCTGTTTGTATAGATGACATTTTATGCACTTGCCTAACGAAAAGACTTTGCTTTTCTCCAAAACCATTTTTACTGTGATTTTCTCGATCCTTTGCATACGAATTCCACACCAGTTTGTCTGGATGTGACTGGATGAAACCAGAAATATCCGTTTGTGTTTTGGCTAACTCAATCCGAAGTATTGTGATAGCCTCTGTGTTTGTGTTTTCTGGATATTATCGATGGACGTAACTGTTTTGAATGTTTTTATCAGGGAACATTTAATTTTGTACCGTAGAAACAGTAATTAATTCATCATGGGGACACCAGCTCTACACATTCTTATTTTCTAGGGAGAAAGCTACAGGAACTGCAGCAAACAAACATGATATTTCTGTTTGTATAGATGACATTTTATGCACTTGCCTAACGAAAGGACTTTGCTTTTCTCCAAAACAGTTTTTACTCTAATTTTCTCGGTCCATTGCATACGAATTCCACACCGCTTTTTCCGGATATGACTGGATGTAACCAGACATATCCGGTTTTGTTTTGGCTAACTCAATCCCAAATATTGCTATGGCCTCTGTGTTTGTGTTTTCTGGATATTATTAACGGACTTTATTGTTTTGAATGTTTATTATCGGGGAACATTTTATTTTGATCTTGGATACAGTAATTGGTTCCACATGGAGACACCAGCTCTACATATTCGTATTTTTTAGGAAGAAAGCTAGAGGAACTGCGGCAAACAAACATGATATTTCTGTTTGTCTAGATGACATTTTATGTACTTGCCTAACGAAATTACTTTGCTTTTCTCCAAAAACATTTGTACTGTTATTTTCTCGGTCCATTGCATACGAATTCCACACCACTTTGTCCAGATATGACTGGATGAAAACAGAAATATCTGGTATTGTTTTGGCTAACTCAATCCCAGATATTTCTACGGCCTCTGTGTTTGTGTATTCTGGATATTTTCAACGGACTTTATTGTTTCGAATGTTTATTATACGGGAACATTTTATTTTCAGCTTGAATACAGTAATTGGTTCCACATGGAGACACCAGCTCTAGATATTCGTATTTTCAAAGAAGAAAGCTAGAGGAACTGCGACAAACAAACATGATCTTTCTGAGTGTCTAGATGACATTTTATGCACTTGCCTAACGAATAGACTTTGATTTCTCCAAAACTATTTTTACTGTGATTTTCTCGGTCCATTGCATATGAATTACACACCAATTTGTCCGGAAATGACTCGATGAACCGGAAATATCCGTTTATGTTTTGCCTAACTCAATCCCAGATATTACTACAGCCTTTGTGTTTGTGTATTCCTGATATTATCCACGGACTTTATTTTTTTGAATGTTTTTTTTTCAGGGAGCGTTTAATTTTGTGCTTGTAAAAACTAATTGGTTCATCATGGGGACACCAGCTCTACACATTCGTATTTTCTAGGGAAAAAAAAAAGAGGAATTGCTGCAAGCAAACATGATATTTCTGTTTGTATCGATGAAATTTTATGCACTTGCCTAATGAAAAGACTTTGCTTTTCTCCAAAACCATTTTTACTGTGATTTTCTCGGTCCATTGCATACGAATTCCACACCAGTTTGTACGGATATGACTGGATGAAACCGGAAATATTCGGGTTTTTTTTGGCTAACTCAATCCCAGATATTGCTACAGCATCTGTGTTTGTGGTTTCTGGATATTATCGATGGACTATATTTTTTGAAAGTTTTTTTTTATCCGGGAACATTTTATTTTGAGCTTGGATACAGTAATTGGTTCCACATGGAGATATCAGGTGAACATATTCGTATTTTCTAGGGAGAAAGCTAGAGGAACTGCGGCAACAAACATGACATTTCTGATTGTATCGATGACATTTTATGCACTTGCCTAACGAAAAGACTTTGCTTTTCTCCAAAACCATTTTTACTGTGATTTTCTCAGTCCATTGCATACGAATTCCACACCAGTTTTCCGGATATGACTGGATGAAACCAGAAATATCCTGTTGTTCTTTGGCTAACTCAATGCGAAATATTGTGAAAGTTTCTGTGTTTGTGTTCTGGATATTATCGATGGACTTCATTGTTTTGAAAATTTTTATAAGGGAACATTTAATTTTGAACCGTAGAAACACTAATTGGTTCATCATGGGGACACCAGCTCTACACATTCGTTTTTTCAAGGGAGAAAGCTCGAGGAACTGCGGCAAACATACATGATATTTCTGTTTGTATCGATGACATTTTATGCACTTGCCTAATGAAAAGACTCTGCTTTTCTCCAAAACCATTTTTACTGTGATTTTCTCGGTCCATTGCATACGAATTCCACACCACTTTGTCTGGATATGACTGGATGAAACAAGAAATATCCGTATGTTTTTGCTGACCCAACCCGAAATATTGCTACAGCCTCTGTGTTTGTGTTTTCTGGATATTATTGATAGACTTTATTGTTTTTATCAGGGAACATTTAATTTTGTACCGTTGAAACACTAATTTGTTCATCATGGGAACACCAGCTCTACAAATTCTTATTTTCTAGGTAGAAAGCTCTAGGAACTGCGGAAAACAAGCAAGATATTTCTGTTTGTATAGATGACAATTTATGCACTTGCCTAACGAAAAGACTTTGCTTTACTCCAAAACAATTTTTACTCTGATTTTCTCAGCCCATTACATACGAATTCCACACCAGTTTGTCCGGATATGACTGGATGAAACCGGAAATATCTGGTTTTGTTTTGGCTAACTAAATCTCAGATATTCCTACAGCCTCTGTGTTTGTGTATTCCTGATATTATCCACAAACTTTATTTTTTTGAATGTTTATTATCGGGGAACATTTTATTTTGAGCTTGGATACAGTAATTGGTTCCACATGGAGACACCAGCTCTACATATTCGTATTTTCTACGTAGAAAGCTATAGGAACTGCAGCAAACAACGTGATATTTCTGTTTGTATAGATGACATTTTATGCACTTGCCTAACGAAAAGACTTTGCTTTTCTCCAAAACCATTTTTACTGTGATTTTCTCGGACAATTGCATACGAATTCCACCCAACTTTGTCCAGATATGACTGGATGAAAACAGAAATATCCATTTGTGTTTTGACTAACTCAATCCCAGATATTGCTATGGCCTCTTTGTTTGTGTTCTCTGGATATTGTCAACGGACTTTATTGTTCTGTATGTTTTTTATTGGGGAACATTTTATTTTGAGCTTGGATACAGTAATTGGTTGCACATGGAGACACCAGATCTACATATTCGTATTTTCTGGGAAGAAAGCTAGAGGAACTGCGGCAAACAAACATGATAGTTTTGTTTGTCTAGATGACATTTTATGCACTTGCCTAATGAAAAGACTTTGCTTTTCTCCAAAACCATTTTTACTGTGATTTTCTTGGTCCATTGCATACGAATTCCACACCAGTTTGTCAGATATGAATGGATGAAACCGGAAAAGTTCATTTGTGTTTTGGCTAACTCAATCCGAATTATTGTGAAAGAATCTGTGTTTGTGTATTCCTGATATTATCCATGGACTTTATTGTTTTGAATGTTTTTTATCAGGGAACATTTTATTATTAGCTAGGATACAGTAATTGTTTCATCATGGGGACACCAGCTCTACATATTCGTATTTTCTAGGAAGAAAGCTAGAGGAACTGCGGCAAACAAACATGATATTTCTGTTTGTATCGATGACATTTTATGCGCTTGCCTAACGAAAAGACTTTGCTTTTCTCCAAATGCATTTTTACTGTGATTTTTTCAGTTCATTGCATACGAATTCCACACCACTTTGTCCGGATATGACTGGATGAAATCGGAAATATCTGGTTTTGTTTTGGCTAACTCAATCCCACATATTGCTACAGCCTCTGTGTTTGTGTTTTCTGTATATTATCAATGGACTTTTTTTTTTTTGACAGGCAGAGTGGACAGTGAGAGAGAGAGAGAGACAGAGAGAAAGGTCTTCCTTTGCCGTTGGTTCACCCTCTAATGGCCGCCGTGGTAGCGCGCTGCGGCCGGTGCACCGCGCTGTTCCGATGGCAGGAGCCAGGTGCTTATCCTGGTCTCCCATGGGGTGCAGGACCCAAGCACTTTGGCCATCCTCCACTGCACTCCCTGGCCACAGCAGAGGGCTGGCCTGGAAGAGGGGCAACCGGGACAGGATCGGTGCCCCGACCGGGACTAGAACCTGGTGTGCCGGCGCCACAAGGCGGAGGATTAGCCTGTTGAGCCACAGCGCCGGCCCTGGACTTTATTTTTTTGAATATTTTTTATCGGGGAACATTTTTTTTGAGCTTACATACAGTAATTGGATCCACATGGAGACCCCAGTTGAACATATTCATATTTTCTAGGGAGAAAGCTAGAGGAACTGTGGCAACAAACACGATATTTCTGTTTGTATAGATGACATTTTATTCACTTGCCAAACGAAAAGTCTTTCCTCTTTTCCAAAATCATATTTACTGTGATTATCTCGGTCCATTGCATACGAATTCCACACCAGTTCATCAGGATATGACTGGATGAAACCGGAAATATTTGGTTTTGTTTTGCCTAACTGAATCCCAGATATTGCTACAGCCACTGTGTTTGTGTTTTCTGGATATTATCAATGGACTTTATTATTTTGAATGTTTTTTATCAGGGAACATTATTTTTTGAGCTTGGATACAGTAATTCATTCCACATGGAGACACCAGTTGAACATACTCGTAATTTCTAGGGAGAAAGCTAGAGGAACAGTGGCAAACAAACACGATATTTCTGTTTGTATAGATGATATTTTACACACTTGCCTAACGAAAAGACTGCTTTTCTCCAAAACCATTTTTACTGTGATTTTCTCGGTCCATTGCATAGGAAATCCAAACCACTTTTTCTGCATATGTCTGGATGAAACCAGAAATATCTGGTTGTGTTTTGTCTAACTCAATCCGAAATATTGTGAAATCCTCTGTGTTTGTGTTTTCTGGATATTATCGATGGACTTTATTGTTTTGAATGTATTTATCAGGGAACATTTAATTTTGTGCTTGGAAGCTATAATTGGTTCCACATGTGGACACCAGCTCTACACATTCGTATTTTCTAGGGAGAAACCTAGAGGAACTGCGACAAACAAACATGATATTTCTGTTTGTATAGATGACATTTTATGCACTTGCCTAACGAAACGACTTTGCTTTTCTGCAAAACCATTGGTACTGTGATTTTCTCAGTCCATTGCATTCGAATTCCACACCAGTTTGTCCGGATATGACTGGATGAAACCGGAAAAATCTGGTTTTGCTTTGGCTAACTCAATCACAGATATTGCTACAGCCTCTGTATTTGTGTATTCATGATATTATCCCCAGACTTTATTGTTTTGAAGTTTTTTTTTTTATCAGGGGACATTTAAGTTTGTGCTGCGAAACACTAGTTGGTTCCACTATGAGACACCAGCTCTACATATTTGTATTTTCTAGAGTGAATGCTACAGGAACTGCGACAAACAAACATGATATTTCTGTTTGTATAGGTGACATTTTATGCACTTGCCTAATGAAAAGACTTTGCTTTTCCCCAAAACCATTTGTACTGTGATTTTCTCGCTCCATTGCATACGAATTCCACACCAGTTTGTCCGCATATGACTGGATGAAACCCGAAATATCCAGTTTTGCTTTGGCTAACTCAATCCCAGATATTGCTACAGCCTCTGTGTTTGTGTTTTCTGGATATTATCGATGGAATTTACTATTTTGAATGTTTTTTATCAGGGAACATTTAATTTTGTACCGTAGAAACAGTAATTGTTTCATCATGGGAACACCAGCTCTACACATTCGTATTTTCTAGGGAGAAAGCAAGAGGAACTGCGGCAAACAAACATGATATTTCCGTTTTTAGCGATGACATTTTATGCTCTTGCCTAACGAAAAGACTTTGCTTTTCTACAAAACCATTTGTACTGGGATTTTCTCAGTCCATTGCATACGAATTCCAAACCAGTTTGTCCGTATGCCTGGATGAAACCGGAAATAACCGGTTTTGTTTGGCTAACTCTATCAGAAATATTGTGAAAGCCTCTGTGTTTGTGTTTCCGGATACAATCCATGGTTTTTATTGTTTTCAATCTTTTTTATCGGGTAACATTTAATTTTGTGCTTGGATACAGTAATTGGTTCCACATGGAGACACCAGCTCTACATATTCGTATTTTCTACGTAGAAAGCTAGAGGAACTACGGCAAACAAACATGGTATTTCTGTTTGTATAGATGACATTTTATGCGGTTGCCTAAGTAAAAGACTTTTTTTTTTCTCCAAAGCCATTTTTACTGTGATTTTCTCGGTCCATTGCATATGAATTCCACACCAGTTTGTCCGGATATGACTGGATGAAACCAGAAATATACGGTTCGTTTTGGCTAACTCAAATCGAATTTTTGAGAAAGCCTCTGTGTTTGTGTTTTCTGGATATTATCAATGGGCTTTATTGTTTTCAATGTTTTTTATCCGTGAACATTTTATTTCGAGCATGGATACAGTAATTGGTTCCACATGGAGACACAAGCTCAACCATTCGTATTTTCTAGGGAGAAAGCCAGAGGAACTGCGGCAAACAAACATGATATTTCTGTTTCTGTCGATGACATTTTATTCAGTTGCCTAATGAAAAGACTTTGCTTTTCTCCAAAAGCATTTGTACTATGATTTTCTCAGTCCATTGCATACGAATTCCACACCACTTTGTCCGGATATGATTGGATGAAACCGGAAACATCTGGTTTGCTAGAGCTTCTGTGTTTGTGTATTCCTGATATTATCCACTGATTTTATTGTTTTGAATGTTTTTTATCAGGGAACATTTAATTTTGTGCTAGGAATCACTAATTGGTTCCACATGGAGACACCAGCTCTACACATTCGTATTTTCTAGGGAGAAAGTTAGAAGAACTGTGGCAAACAAACATGATATTTCCGTTTGTAGCGATGACATTTGATGTACTTGCCAACCGAAAAGACTTTGCTTTTCTCCAAAACCATTTTTACTGTGATTTTCTCAGTCCATTGCATTCGAATTCCACACCAATTTGTCTGGATATGACAGGATAAAACCGGAATATCCGGTTTTATTTTGGCTAACTCAATCCCAGATATTGCTACAGCCTCCTTGTTTGGGTTTTCTGGATATTATCGATGGAATTTAGTATTTTGAATGTTCTTATCAGGGAACATTTAATTTTGTACCATATAGACACTAATTGGTTCATCATGGGAACACCAGCTCTACACATTCGTATTTTCTAGGGAGAAAGCTAGAGGAACTGAGGCAAACAAACATGATATTTCTGTTTGTATAGATGACATTTTATGCACTTGCCTAACGAAAAGAATTTATTTTCTCCAAAACCATTTTTACTGTGATTTTCTCGGCTCAATGCTTACGAATTCCACACCAGTTTGTCCGTATATGCTGGATGAAACCGGCAAAAACCGGTTTTGTTGGGCTAACTCTATCAGAAATATTTTGAAAGCCTCTGTGTTTGTGTTTTCCTGATATAATCCACGGTTTTTATTGTTTTGAACCTTTTTTAACGGGGAACATTTAATTTTGTGCTTGGATACAGTAATTGGTTCCACATGGAGACACCAGTTCTACATATTCGTATTTTCTCCATAGAAAGCTAGAGGAACTGTGGCAAACAACATATATATTTCTGTTTGTATAAATGACATTTTATGTACTTGCATCACGAAAAGATTTTGCTTTTCTCCAAAACCATTTGTACTGTGATTGTCTCGGCCATTGCATACGAATTACACACCAATTTGTCCGGATATGATTGGATGAAACCAGAAATATCCGGGTTTTTTTTTGGCTAACTCAATTCGAATTATTGAGAAAGCCTCTGTGTTTGTGTTTTCTGGATATTATCAATGGGCTTTATTGTTTTCAATGTTTTTTATCCGTGAACATTTTATTTTGAGCATGGTTACAGTAATTGGTTCCACATGGAGACACAAGCTCCACACATTCGTATTTTCTAGGGAGAAAGCTAGAGGAAATGCGGCAAACAAACATGATATTTCTGTTTGTGTAGATGACATTTTATTCAGTTGCCTAACGAAAAGACTTTGCTTTTCTCCAAAACCATTTGTACTGTGATTTTCTCGGTCCATTGCATACGAATTCCACACCACTTTGTCCGGATATGACAGGATGAAACCGGAAACATCCGGTTTGCTACAGCTTCTGTGTTTGTGTATTCCTGATATTATCCACGGATTTTATTGTTTTAATATTTGTTATCGGGGAACATTTTATTTTCAGGTTGGATACAGTAATTGGTTCCACAAGAAGACACCAGCTCTACACATTCGTATTTCCTAGGGAGAAAGCTAGAGGAACTGCGGCAAACAAACATGATATTTCTGTTTTTATAGATGACATTTTATGCTCTTGCCTAACGAAAAGACTTTGCTTTTCCCCAAAACCATTTTTACTGTGATTTTCTCGGTCCATTGCATACGAATTCCACACCATTTAGTCCGGATATGACTGGATGAAACCGAAAATATGTGGTTGTGTTTTGGCTAACTCAATCCCAGATATTGCTAGAGACTCTGTGTTTGTGTATTCCTGATATTATTCACGAACTTTATTGATTTGAATGGTTTTTTATCAGAGAACATTTAATTGTGTGCTTGGAAACACTAATTCGTTCCACCTGGAGACACCAGCTCTAAACATTAGTATTTTCTAGGGAGAAATCTAGAGGAACTGCGGCAAACAAACATGATATTTCCGTTTGTACCGATGACATTTTATGCACCTGCCTAACGAAAGGACTTTGCTTTTCCCCAAAACCATTTTTACTGTGATTTTCTCGGTCCATTGCATGCGAATTCCACACCAGTTCACCGGATATGACTGGATGAAACCAGAAATATCCGGTTGTGTTTTGGCTAAATCAATCCGAAATATTGTGAAATACTCTGTGCTTGTGTTTTCTGAATATTATCAATGGACTTTATTGTTTTGATGTTTCTATCATGGAACATTTAATTTTGTACCATAGAAACACTAATTGGTTCATCATTAGAACACCAGCTCTACCCATTCGTATTTTCTAGGCAGAAAGCTGGAGGAACTGCGGCAAACACACATGATATTTCCTTTGTAGCGATGACATTTTATGCACTTGCCTAACGAAAAGCCTTTGCTTTTCTCCAAAACCATTTGTACTGTGATTTTCTCAGTCCATTGCATACGAATTCCACACCAGTTTGTCCGGATATGACTGGATGAAACCAGAAATATACGGTTCGTTTTGGCTAACTCAAATCGAATTTTTGAGAAAGCCTCTGTGTTTGTGTTTTCTGGATATTATCAATGGGCTTTATTGTTTTCAATGTTTTTTATCCGTGAACATTTTATTTCGAGCATGGATACAGTAATTGGTTCCACATGGAGACACAAGCTCAACCATTCGTATTTTCTAGGGAGAAAGCTAGAGGAACTGCGGCAAACAAACATGATATTTCTGTTTCTGTCGATGACATTTTATTCAGTTGCCTAATGAAAAGACTTTGCTTTTCTCCAAAAGCATTTGTACTATGATTTTCTCAGTCCATTGCATACGAATTCCACACCACTTTGTCCGGATATGATTGGATGAAACTGGAAACATCTGGTTTGCTAGAGCTTCTGTGTTTGTGTATTCCTGATATTATCCACTGATTTTATTGTTTTGAATGTTTTTTATCAGGGAACATTTAATTTTGTGCTAGGAATCACTAATTGGTTCCACATGGAGACACCAGCTCTACACATTCGTATTTTCTAGGGAGAAAGCTAGAAGAACTGTGGCAAACAAACATGATATTTCCGTTTGTAGCGATGACATTTTATGTACTTGCCAACCGAAAAGATTTTGCTTTTCTCCAAAACCATTTTTACTGTGATTTTCTCAGTCCATTGCATTCGAATTCCACACCAATTTGTCTGGATATGACAGGATAAAACCGGAATATCCGGTTTTATTTTGGCTAACTCAATCCCAGATATTGCTACAGCCTCCTTGTTTGGGTTTTCTGGATATTATCGATGGAATTTACTATTTTGAATGTTCTTATCAGGGAACATTTAATTTTGTACCATATAGACACTAATTGGTTCATCATGGGAACACCAGCTCTACACATTCGTATTTTCTAGGGAGAAAGCTAGAGGAACTGAGGCAAACAAACATGATATTTCTGTTTGTATAGATGACATTTTATGCACTTGCCTAACGAAAAGAATTTATTTTCTCCAAAACCATTTTTACTGTGATTTTCTCGGCTCAATGCTTACGAATTCCACACCAGTTTGTCCGTATATGCTGGATGAAACCGGCAAAAACCGGTTTTGTTGGGCTAACTCTATCAGAAATATTTTGAAAGCCTCTGTGTTTGTGTTTTCCTGATATAATCCACGGTTTTTATTGTTTTGAACCTTTTTTAACGGGGAACATTTAATTTTGTGCTTGGATACAGTAATTGGTTCCACATGGAGACACCAGTTCTACATATTCGTATTTTCTCCGTAGAAAGCTAGAGGAACTGTGGCAAACAACATATATATTTCTGTTTGTATAAATGACATTTTATGTACTTGCATCACGAAAAGATTTTGCTTTTCTCCAAAACCATTTGTACTGTGATTGTCTCGGCCATTGCATACGAATTACACACCAATTTGTCCGGATATGATTGGATGAAACCAGAAATATCCGTTTTTTTTTTTTTTGGCTAACTCAATTCGAATTATTGAGAAAGCCTCTGTGTTTGTGTTTTCTGGATATTATCAATGGGCTTTATTGTTTTCAATGTTTTTTATCCGTGAACATTTTATTTTGAGCATGGTTACAGTAATTGGTTCCACATGGAGACACAAGCTCCACACATTCGTATTTTCTAGGGAGAAAGCTAGAGGAAATGCGGCAAACAAACATGATATTTCTGTTTGTGTAGATGACATTTTATTCAGTTGCCTAACGAAAAGACTTTGCTTTTCTCCAAAACCATTTGTACTGTGATTTTCTCGGTCCATTGCATACGAATTCCACACCACTTTGTCCGGATATGACAGGATGAAACCGGAAACATCTGGTTTGCTAGAGCTTCTGTGTTTGTGTATTCCTGATATTATCCACGGATTTTATTGTTTTAATATTTGTTATCGGGGAACATTTTATTTTCAGGTTGGATACAGTAATTGGTTCCACAAGAAGACACCAGCTCTACACATTCGTATTTCCTAGGGAGAAAGCTAGAGGAACTGCGGCAAACAAACATGATATTTCTGTTTTTATAGATGACATTTTATGCTCTTGCCTAACGAAAAGACTTTGCTTTTCCCCAAAACCATTTTTACTGTGATTTTCTCGGTCCATTGCATACGAATTCCACACCATTTAGTCCGGATATGACTGGATGAAACCGAAAATATGTGGTTGTGTTTTGGCTAACTCAATCCCAGATATTGCTAGAGACTCTGTGTTTGTGTATTCCTGATATTATTCACGAACTTTATTGATTTGAATGGTTTTTTATCAGAGAACATTTAATTGTGTGCTTGGAAACACTAATTCGTTCCACCTGGAGACACCAGCTCTAAACATTAGTATTTTCTAGGGAGAAATCTAGAGGAACTGCGGCAAACAAACATGATATTTCCGTTTGTACCGATGACATTTTATGCACCTGCCTAACGAAAGGACTTTGCTTTTCCCCAAAACCATTTTTACTGTGATTTTCTCGGTCCATTGCATGCGAATTCCACACCAGTTCACCGGATATGACTGGATGAAACCAGAAATATCCGGTTGTGTTTTGGCTAAATCAATCCGAAATATTGTGAAATACTCTGTGCTTGTGTTTTCTGAATATTATCAATGGACTTTATTGTTTTGATGTTTCTATCATGGAACATTTAATTTTGTACCATAGAAACACTAATTGGTTCATCATTAGAACAGCAGCTCTACACATTCGTATTTTCTAGGCAGAAAGCTGGAGGAACTGCGACTAACAAACATGATATTTCTGTTTGTATAGATGACATTTTATGCACTTGCCTAACGAAAAGCCTTTGCTTTTCTCCAAAACCATTTGTACTGTGATTTTCTCAGTCCATTGCATACGAATTCCAAACCAGTTTGTCCGGATATGACTGGATGAAACCGGAAATATCCAGTTTTCTTTTGTCTAACACAATCCCAGATATAGCTACAGCCTCTATGTTTGTGTTTTCTGGATATTCTCAACGGACTTTATTTTTTTGAATGTTGTTTATCGGGAACATTTTATTTTGAGCTTGGATACAGTAATTGGTTCCCCATGGAGACACCAGCTGTATATATGCGTATTTCCTAGGGAAAAAGCTAGGGGAACTGTGGCAAAGAAACATGATATTTCTGTTTGTATAAATTACATTGTATGCACTTGCCTAACGAAAAGACTTTGCTTTTCAACAAAACCATTTTTACTGTGATTTTCTCGGTCAATTGCATATGAATTCTACAACACTTTGTCCGGATATGACTGTATGAAAGCATAAATATCCGGTTGTGTTTTGGCTAAGTCAATCCGAAATATTGTGAAAGCCTCCGTATTTGTGTTTTCTGGATATTATCGATGGACTTTATTGGTATGAATGTTTTTTATCGGGGAAAATTCAATTTTGTACTGTAGAATCACTAATTCATTCATCATGGGGACACCAGCTCCACACATTCGTATTTTCTAGGGAGAAAGCTAGAGGAAATGCGGCAAACAAACATGATATTTCTGTTTGTATAGATGACATTTTATGCACTTGCCCAACGATAAGACTTTGCTTTTCCCCAAAACCATTTTTACTTGGATTTTCTCGGACCATTGCATACGAATTACAAACCAGTTTGTCCGGATATGACTGGATGAAACCAGAAATATCCGGTTTTGTTTGTCTAACTCAATCCAAAATATTGTGAAAGCCTCTGTATTTGTGTTTTCTGGATATTATCGATGGACTTTATGGTTTTAAATATTTTTGTCAGGGGACATTTAAGTTTGTACTGTAGAAACACCAATTGGTTCAACATGGGACACCAGCTCTACAAATTCGTATTCTAGGGAGAAAGCTAGAGGAAATGCGGCAAACAAACATGATATTTCTGTTTGTACACATGACATTTTATGTACTTGCCCAACGAAAAGACTTTGCTTTTCTCCAAAACCATTTTTACTGTGATTTTCTCGGTCCATTACATATGAATTCCACACCAGGTTGACTGGATATGACTGGATGAAAACAGAAATATCCGGTTGTGTTTTGGCTAACTCAATCTGAAATATTGCTACAGCATCTGTGTTTGTGTTTTCTGGATATTATCGATGGAATTTACTATTTTGAATGTTTTTTTATCAGGGAACATTTAATTTTGTACCGTTGAAACACTAATTGGTTCATCATGGGGACACCAGCTCTACACATTCGTATTTTCTAGAGAGAAAGCAAGAGGAACTGCGGCAAACAAACATGATATTTCTGTTTCTATCGATGACATTTTATGCGCTTGCCAAACGAAAAGACTTTGTTTTTCTCCAAAACCATTTTTACTGTGATTTTCTCAGTCCATTGCATCCAAATTCCACATCAGTTTGTCCGGATATGACTGGATGAAACCAGAAATATCTGGGATTTTTTTTTTGGCTAACTCAATCCCAGATAAGCTACAGCATCTGTGTTTGCGTTTTCCTGATATTATATATGGACTTTATTGTTTTGAATATTTTTTTCAGGGAACATTTTATTTAGTGCTTGGAATCACTAATTGGTTACATATGGAGACACCAGCTCTAAAAATTCGTATTTTCTAGGGAGAAAGCTAGAGGAACTGTGACAAACAAAAATGGTATTTCTGTTTGTGTAGATAACATTTTATGCACTTGTCTAACAAAAAGACTTTGCTTTTCTCCAAAACCATTTTTACTCTGATTTTCTCAGTCCATTGCATATGAATTCCACACCACTTTGTCCCTATATGACTGGATGAAACCAGAAATATCCTATTGTGTTTTGGCTAACTGAATCCGAAATATTTTGAAAACCTCTGTGTTTGTGTTTTCTGGATATTATCGATGGACGTTATGGTTTTGAATGTTTTTATCAGGGAACATTTAATTTTGTACTGTAGAATCACTAATTGGTTCCTCATGGGGACACCAGCTCTACACATTCGTATTTTCTAGGGAGAAAGCTAGAGGAACTGTGACAAACAAAAATGGTATTTCTGTTTGTGTAGATAACATTTTATGCACTTGTCTAACAAAAAGACTTTGCTTTTCTCCAAAACCATTTTTACTCTGATTTTCTCAGTCCATTGCATATGAATTCCACACCACTTTGTCCCTATATGACTGGATGAAACCAGAAATATCCGATTGTGTTTTGGCTAACTGAATCCGAAATATTTTGAAAACCTCTGTGTTTGTGTTTTCTGGATATTATCGATGGACGTTATGGTTTTGAATGTTTTTATCAGGGAACATTTAATTTTGTACTGTAGAATCACTAATTGGTTCCTCATGGGGACACCAGCTCTACACATTCGTATTTTCTAGGGAGAAAGCTAGAGGAACTGTGACAAACAAAAATGGTATTTCTGTTTGTGTAGATAACATTTTATGCACTTGTCTAACAAAAAGACTTTGCTTTTCTCCAAAACCATTTTTACTCTGATTTTCTCAGTCCATTGCATATGAATTCCACACCACTTTGTCCCTATATGACTGGATGAAACCAGAAATATCCGATTGTGTTTTGGCTAACTGAATCCGAAATATTTTGAAAACCTCTGTGTTTGTGTTTTCTGGATATTATCGATGGACGTTATGGTTTTGAATGTTTTTATCAGGGAACATTTAATTTTGTACTGTAGAATCACTAATTGGTTCCTCATGGGGACACCAGCTCTACACATTCGTATTTTCTAGGGAGAAAGCTAGAGGAACTGCGGCAAACAAACATGATATTTCTGTTTCTATCAATGACATTTTAAGCACTTTCCTAACGAAAAGACTTGGGTTTTCTGCAAAACCATTTTTAGTGTGATTTTCTCAGTCCATTGCATCCGAATTCCAAACGACTTTGTCTGTACATGAGTGGATAAAACAAGAAATATCCGGTTGTTCTTTTGCTAATTCAATGTGAAATATTGTGAATATTTCTGTGTTTGTGTTTTCTGGATATGATCGATGGACTTTATTGTTTTGAATGTTTTTATCAGGGAACCTTTAAATTTGTACCGTAGAAACACTAATTGTTTCCACATGGGGACACCAGCTCTACACATTCATATTTTATATCGACAAAGCTAGAGCTACTGCAGCAAACAAACATGATATTTCTGTTAATATAGATGACATTTTATGCACTTGCCAAAGAGAAGACTTTGCTTCTCTCCAAAGAATTTTTACTGTGAATTTCTCGGTTCATTGCATACGAATTCCACACCAGTTTGTGCAGATATGCCTGGATGAAACCGGAAATATCCGGTTTTGTTTTGGCTAACTCAATCCCAGATATTGCTACAACCTCTGTGTTTGTGTATTCCAGATATTATCCATGGACTTTATTGTTTTGAATGTTTTTTTATCGGGGAACATTTAATTTTGTTCTGGGAAAACTAATTTGTTCCACATGGTGACACCAGCTCTACACATTCGTATTTTCTAGGGAGAAAGCTAGAGGAACTGCGGCAAACAAACATGATATTTCTCTTTGTATTGAGGACATTTTATGCACTTGCCTAACGAAAACACTTTGCTTTTCTCCAAAACCATTTTATTGTGATTTTCTCAGTCCATTGCATACGATTCCACACCTCTTTGTCCAGATATGACTGGATGTAACCGGAAATACCCAGTTTTGTTTTAGCTAACTCAATGCCAGATAATGCTACCGCCTATGTGTTTCTGTATTCCTGATATTATATACGGACTTTATTGTTTTGAATGTTTTTTTTCAGGGAACATTTTATTTAGTGCTTGCAATCCCTAATTGATTCCAAATGGAGAAACCAGCGCTAAACATTCGTATTTTCTAGGGAGAAAGCTAGAGGAATTGTTACAAACAAAAATGGTATTTCTGTTTGTGTAAATAACATTTTATGCACTTGCCTAACCATAAGACTTTGCTTTTCTCCAAAACCATTTTTAATCTGATTTTCTCAGTCCATTGCATACGAATTCCACACCACTTTGTCCCTATATGACTGGATGAAAACAGAAATATCCGGTTGTGTTTTGGCTAACTGAATCCGAAATATTGTGAAAACCTCTGTGTTTGTGTTTTCTGGATATTATCGATGGACATTATGGTTTTGAATGTTTTTATCAGGGAACATTTAATTTTGTACCATAGAATCACTAATTGGTTCCACATGTGGACACAAGCTCTACACATTCGTATTTTCTACGGAGAAAGCTAGAGGAACTGCGGCAAACAAACATGATATTTCTGTTTCTATCAATGACATTTTAAGCACTTTCCTAACGAAAAGACTTGGGTTTTCTGCAAAACCATTTTTAGTGTGATTTTCTCAGTCCATTGCATCCGAATTCCAAACGACTTTGTCCGTATATGAGTGGATAAAACAAGAAATATCCGGTTGTTCTTTTGCTAATTCAATGTGAAATATTGTGAATATTTCTGTGTTTGTGTTTTCTGGATATGATCGATGGACTTTATTGTTTTGAATGTTTTTATCAGGGAACCTTTAAATTTGTACCGTAGAAACACTAATTGTTTCCACATGGGGACACCAGCTCTACACATTCATATTTTATAGCGACAAAGCTAGAGCTACTGCAGCAAACAAACATGATATTTCTGTTAATATAGATGACATTTTATGCACTTGCCTAAAGAGAAGACTTTGCTTCTCTCCAAAGAATTTTTACTGTGAATTTCTCGGTTCATTGCATACGAATTCCACACCAGTTTGTGCAGATATGACTGGATGAAACCGGAAATATCCGGTTTTGTTTTGGCTAACTCAATCCCAGATATTGCTACAACCTCTGTGTTTGTGTATTCCTGATATTATCCATGGACTTTATTGTTTTGAATGTTTTTTATCAAGGAACATTTAATTTTGTTCTGGGAAAACTAATTGATTCCACATGGAGACACCAGCTATACACATTCGTATTTTCTGGGGAGAAAGCTAGAGGAACTGCGGCAAACAAACATGATATTTCTGTTTGTATAGATGACATTTTATTCACTTGCCTTAGGAAAAGGCTTTGCTTTTCCTCAAAACCATTTTTACTGTGATTTTCTCGGTACATTGCGTACGAATTCCACACCAGATTATCCGGATATGATTGGATGATACCAGAAATATCCGGTTGTCTTTTGGCTAACTCAATCCGAAATATTGTAAAAGCCTCTGTTTTTGTGTTTTCAGGATATTATCGATGGACTTTATTGTTTTGAATGTTTTTATCAGGGGACATTTACTTTTACACCGTTGAACTCTAATTGGTTCATCATGGGGACACCAGCTCCACACCTTCGTATTTTCTAGGGTGAAAGCTAGAGGAACTGCGGCAAAGAAACATGATATTTTTGTTTGTATCGAGGACATTTTATGCTCTTGCCTAACGAAAAGACTTTGCTTTTCTCCAAAACCATTTTTACTGTGATTTTCTTGGTCCATTGCATACGAATTCCACACCAATTTGTCCTGATATGACTGGATGAAACCAGAAATATCCGGTTTTATTTTAGCTAATTCTATCACAGATATTGCTATAGCCTCTGTGTTTGTGTATCCCTGATATTATCCATGGAATTTATTGTTTTCAATTTTTTTTTTATCAGGGAACATTTGATTTTGTTCTTGGAACAATAATTGGTTCCCCATGGATACACCAGCTCTACACATTCGTATTTTCTAGGCAGAAAGCTAGAGGAACTGCGGCAAACAAATATGATATTTCTGTTTGTATAGATGACATTTTATGCACTTGCCTAATGAAAAGACTTTGCTTTTCTCCAAAACCATTTTACTGTGATTTTCTCATTCCATTGCATAGGAATTGCACACCAGTTTGTCCAGACATGACTGGATGAAACCAGAAATATCCGGTTATTTTGCGGTAAGATGGTGGTATAGGCAGGGAACACACTATTATTCCGGGGGAGAGACAGTTTGATATACGTGGAGATACTGCAGGGTCAAGGAAGAGTAGTGGAAGAAACAGCAGAGGAAACTCTTCCAGAACTAGTGATTCACAATGTACCTGCGTGGAGACCCTCGGAGTCCAAGTTCGGGACACCAGCAGCAGATTCAACAAACCAGCGCTCGAATGCGAGGTGAGCCGAACCTCAATAGCCCGAGACACCAGCAGGCAAGCGGAAAGAGGAGGCTCGAGGGAATGAGGCTTGAAACTCCGTGGGGAAAAATTCACCAGGCTAACTAGAAGAGAGAGTGGAGAAAAATTTAAAAAGTGACCAATACGGACACAAGTTTCTCTCTCTTCGCTCACCTCTCAAAGGCGAGGAAGACAGAGCAGGCGCCATTTTGGACATACGTCATAAGCAGGGCGACCTCAGGTCTGCACCAGCCCTGAGCCTAGTAGAAAAACCTGACTTTGGGGGGAGGGGTGAAATAACAGGAGATTAGCATCTAACTTGGCAACCCAGTGGGAGACTGCAGGAGAATTGGAGCCCATACTGAGGGCAGCAGAGATTCCCTGTGTGGTCCTTGGGAAAGAGCTTCCAATCTCTGGCTCCTGGGGGTATAGCATTTGCCTGCTAACTACCTCCAATTACGTTCAGCTGTGCAGAATTACTTCCCTTTTGAATCAAAAAAAGAAAGAGAGATTTACCACACCTAACCTGGGAGTGTCATCTTTGACACACCCTCAACCCTGAGGAACCAAACACAGCTCTCAGTCCACACTCATCTCAAGCCTCTAAGGCTCCACCGAAAGCAGACCGTCCACTTAATATAGAGCCATAGTGTAACAAGAAAAAACACCACAGTGAAGGAACCAAATATCTCCAACATGCAAAACAACAAATGCAAAAACCAAGCTAACAAGAACAAGGAAGACACTATGACGCCTCCAAATGAAAAAGACACCCCAATTCAAGATTATGAAGATGATGATATCAAAGAAATGCAATAAGCAGATCTCAAAAAATTGATAAGAACATTAAGAAGTTCTCAAAAACAAATTCTTGAACTATAGAAATCCTTAATGGACAAGATAGAAAATCTCTCTCGTGAAAATGAAATATTAAGGAGGAATCCAAATGAAATGAAACAACTAGTGGAACAAGAAACTGTGATAGTGAAGAGAAATCATAATGAAATGAAGAATTCAATACATCAAATGACAAACACATTAGAGAGCCTTAAGAGCAGAATGGGCGAAGCAGAAGAGAGAATATCAGACTTAGAAGACAGAGAACAGGAAGGGAAACAGGCAAACCAAAGAAAAGAAGAAGAAATCAGAAATCTAAAACATATTGTCAGGAATCTACAGGATACTATTAAAAAACCCAACATTCGGGTTCTAGGAGTTCCTGAAGGCATGGAGAGGGAGAAAGGATTAGAAGGCATTTTCAGTGAGATACTAGCAGAAAATTTCCCAGGTTTGGAGAAGGACAGAGGCATCTTAGTACAGGAAGCTTATAGAACCCCTAATAAACATGACCAAAAGAGATCCTCACCACATGTTGTAATCAAACTCACCACAGTGAAACATAAAGAAAAGATCCTAAAACGTGCAAGAGAGAAACGTCAGATTACTCTTAGAGGATCTCCAATTAGACTCACAGCAGACTTCTCATCAGAAACCCTACAAGCTAGAAGGGAATGGCGAGACATAGCCCAGGTACTAAGAGAGAACAACTGCCAGCCCAGAATACTATATCCTGCAAAGCTCTCATTTGTGAATGAAGGTGAAATTAAGACTTTTCATAGCAAACAGAAACGGAAAGAATTTGTTGCCACTCATCCTGCCCTGCAAAAGATGCTTAAAGATGTGTTAGACACAGAAACACAGAAACATGGTCACCAATATGAAAGATCGTAAAGGAAGGAAACCTCATAGCAAAAGATCACAGGAAGCTCAATTTCTCTTTGACATAGAATTAAACTCTGATGCTCGGTTAAAGCAATGTGTTAAAGTAATCTATTATGTGCTCTTGATGTCTGTTCAATTCCAATTGTTCAAAAACAGCTGAATTTTTATTAAGAGCTATGGGCTATTTAAATATGTGCTTATTTTCAAAGATTTGAATAATCACCTTGTAACAATGATCAAATTTGGTCTATGTTATGTCATTATTTTAAGGAATCTTATTTCAACCAGATAGTTTGGATTTTGAGCCTTCTTGGCATTCTTGACAGGCATTCAAAAAATCAAAGTTTCAAACAATCTGGTCTCTAAAATTTCCAGTAAATCCTGGACTTTGGTTTTTCCAGTTTGGGCCCAACTGAAAAAAATCGAAGGACCTATGTCTCTCATCTTATAGAGACACCAACTAAGCAGGCTATTTGGATTATATTAGAAGGACTGTCAGGATGTGATGTGGTACCAAACTTTAAGTTTCTATAAAGGAAAATGCTATAATACAAATGTTTGAGAACTAAAACGTCTAGTGATCTTGTGTTACTAGACATGATAGTTATCTTAATGAGAAAGCCCCAGAGGCCTAAAGGGTTAAATACTTGTAAAATCCTACAGGTGCTTTCAAAAATACTGTGAAGTAAGCAAGTACCTCTTGTTGGTTGAGTTTATAACTTTAAACATGGCGACTTAAAGTCTTTTGTCATCCATAGTTATATATGGTGTGCTGCTCATAAAACTAAAGCGTTATTGGTTCTGTTTTTAGCTGTCCTCCTATAGGTTCCTATGGTCCTTTTCCAGCCACTTCTATTGCATTCAGTACTTTGGGATGGCTCTGTAAACAGATGAAGCCAATAATGTATTAACAGTACCAACTGAGAGAAAGTATGGTTAACTAAGGTTACTAAAACAAAAAGGAATTCAAATCCATTGGCAATCTACAAAAAGAGTTAAAGATTTTAAAAGCTATTATTAAAATTGCTATATTGGTCTATTATGCTATATTATATGTGTGTACATATTGTATGTCCACATGGGGAAATTTTATTAAGAGTTTTATTTTAAATGGTTTATAGATAACATTGTCCATAAATTTAAGCTGCTAAAATCAATCAAAGATACATTTTAATTTGTGTGACCTGATTCTGTGTATCATATGTTTTAAACGTGTTGGTAGAAAGAAACTAAAAACATTTTAGATGGTGGTGCTTAAGTTTACTGGCTCAACAAACTACACCATGTTAGATATTTAAGAGGTGTTTTCAAATACATGATTCTTAAAATTTGTAGAAGGCATTGGACCCTCTTGTAACTGTTTTCTTAAGTTGTTATCTAATGGTTGAAATGGTTTGCTAAGTATTCATGTAATATTGCTATTGTCAGCAAGCGATCTAGGACTTGCTCCCTCATTTCTCTATTCTAAGCCCAACTTGTTCTTTCATTTCTCTATACTCTTCAAGGTAGGAAACTAATTCTATTATAAAGGAATCTGTAGGATGCACAATTTAATCTTTAGACCTTATAAAAGAGATGGCTAACATTTTTCTGTAATAGTGTAGCCAAAATAAGAACTTAAATAATAATCTCATAGTAGATTCACTTTGCCATCAGCAAAGTATACAGTAAGTAGAAAAAACCTCCCTTTCAGACCAAAGGGAAAGAAAGTTTTAAAGTGAGAATATAATTTTCCTCATGGGCATTGTCTACATTAGAAAAACTACTGCAGAACATGCCTGTGACTATAGACTTGTAGTTCAGGCCACTGAAGATTAGAGATGGGACACGGGCACTCCCTTGACTTGCATCCTCTGGTCTGCTTTAACACAAACCAGGAGGAAAAGAAAGCTCGGCATCAGAAGCAATGGGTGGCAGGCCTATTAATGGCTGATCTGTACAGTGATCTGCCTTCAAGGAGACCCAACAGGCCAGTCCACTGCAGTGGCTTTCAATGTGGTAAGCCTGGGCTTCAGCAGTAGTCAGCCTGTGAAGAGCCCTGGCAGCTCTGCCAAGAGTTGGATCACTGGAAATGGACCTGCCCTGGAGTCGAAGGATGCCCAGGTCAGAGCCACAGATCTTATTGGCTCTAAGCTGAAAAGCCCTTCACTCAGCCCAACTTCCAAAGTGACCACTGCAGCTGAGGGGATGGTCAAGTAGGGTCAGCAACATTGCAGGCAGAACTGTAAATTTCTTGTTAGAGATGCCACCTGCCTTGACCTGGCCAGTGCTCCTCCCAGGCCAGCCAAGTAATGAAAGTCAACAGAGTGCCTTCCCCTAGGAGGTTCACACCTCCCTTAGGATATACCCCATGTGAAGAGATACATAGGTATGGGCCTCTTAACTTACAAGGCCTAAAGCCCACCAGATTATTATCAAGCCCCTTCTATCAGGTTCTATTTGCCTCTCAATCAGAAAAATTACTTGTAGCTTAGACAGCACCTTTCTTAGGTCCTCTAATAATGACTCTGTCCTTTGTTCTAGGCCCTGTCTAGTGCACTTGGGCCTCATTTCTTTGTAATTATAACCCCTAATCTACCCCCAATGGCTCTACTCCCAACCTGGGTGTACTGATGGTCCTCTTCCCCACTTAATGCTGTATAATTGTTCTAACCTGGTAAATTACACTCTTAGGATCATTGGTTACTATCCTCACTCTGTCTTTTATGATCTTGTCTAAATATGATCAGAGTCGGCAAACTTGGAAGGCTTCCATAGCCTTGGCAACTCATGACGACAGCCTAGGATGGTTACTGGCGCCATAAACTAGAGTGTCAATATGTTGGGTCAACAAAAGGAGCCACTGTGCACTTGCTCCTCATGCAGGATCTCTGTCCTTAATGTGCTGTACATTGTGATTTAATGCTATAACTAGTACTCAAACAGTATGTTTCGCTTTGTGTTTCTATGAGGGTGCAAACTGTTGAAATTTTTATACTAAATTGATCTTCTGTATATAAAGAGAATTGAAAATGAATCTTGATGCAAATGGAAGGGGAGAGAGAGTGGGAGAGGGGAGGGTTGCGGGTGGAAGGGAAGTTATGGGAGGGGGAAGCCATAGTAATCCATAAGGTGTACACTGGAATTTTTTATTCATTATATAAAAGTTAAAAAATATGAAATATCCGGTTTTGTTTTGGCTACTCAACTCGAAATATTGTGAAAGCCTCTGTATTTGTGTTTTCTGAATATTGTCAATGGACTTTATTGTTTTGAAAGTTTTTATCAGGGAACATTTCATTTTCTACCTTTGAAACACTAATTGGTTCATCATGGGGACACCAGCTCCACACCTTCGTATTTTCTAGGGTGAAAGCTAGAGGAACTGCGGCAAACAAACATGATATTTCTGTTTGCATCGATGACATTTTATGTATTTGCCTGTCGAAACGACTTTGCTTTTCTCCGAACCATTTTTACTGTGATTTTCTCGGTCCAATGCATATGAATTCCACACCAGTCTGTCTGGATATGACTGGATGAAACCGGAAATATCCGGTTTTGTGTTGGCTAACACATTCCCAGATATTGCTACAGCCTCTGTGATGTTGCATTCATGATATTATCCATGGACTTTACAGTTTTGAATGTTTTTTATCAGGGAACATTTAATTTTGTTCTTGGAAACACTAATTGGTTCCACATGGAGACACCAGCTCTAAACATTCGTATTTTCTAGGGAGAAAGTTAGAGGAACTGTGGCAAAAAAACATGATATTTCTTTTGGCATCGATAACATTTTATGCACTTGCCTAACGAAAAGAGTTTGCTTTTCTGTAAAACCATTTTTACTCTGATTTTCTCGTTATTGCATACGAATTCCAAACCACTTTGTCCGGAAATCACTGGATGAAACCAGAAATATCCGATTGTGTTTTGGCTAACTCAATCCGAAATATTGTGAAAACCACTGTGTTTGTGTTTTCTGGATATTATCAATAGAATTTATTGTTTTGAATGTTTTTATCAGAGAACATTTAATTTTTTACCATTGAAACACTAATTAGTTCATCATGAGAACACCAGCTCTACACATTCGTATTTTCTAGGGAGAAAGCTAGAGGAACTGCGGCAGACAACATGATATTTCTGTTTGTATCGATGACATTTTATGCACTTCCCTAAGGATGTGACAGGATGAAACCGGAAATATCCGGTTTTGTTTTGGCTAACACAATCCCAGATATTGCTACATCCTCTGTTTTTGTAGTTTGTAGATATTATCAATGCACTTTATTGTTTTGAATGTTTTTTATCTGGGAACATTTTATTTTGAGCTTGGATACAGTAATTGGTTCCACATGGAGACACCAGCTCTACATATTCGTATTTTCTAGGGAGAAAGCTAGAGGAACTGTAGCAGACCAACATGATATTTCTGTTTGTATAGATGACATTTTATGCACTTGCCTAATGAAAAGACTTTGCTTTTCTCCAAAACCATTTTTACTGTGATTTTCTCGGTCCATAGCATACGAATTCCACACCAGTTTGTCCAGATATGACTGGATGAAGCCGGAAATATCTGGTTTTATTTTGGCTAACTCATTCCCAGATATTGCTACAGCCTCTGTGTTTGTGTATTCCTGATATTATGCACGGACTTTATTTTTTGAATTATTTTTTTATCGGGAAACATTTAATTTTGTTCTTGGAAACAATAATTGGTCCCTCATGGAGACACCACTTCTACACATTCGTATTTTCTAGGGAGAAAGCTAGAGGAACCGCGACAAACAAACATAATATTTCTGTTTCTATAGATGACATCTAGAGGAACTGTGGCAAATAAACACGATATTTCTGTTTGTATCGATGCCATTTTATGCACTTTCCTAACCAAAAGACTTTGCTCTTCTCCAAAGCCATTTATACTGTGATTTTCTCGGTCCATTGCATACGAATTCCACACCAGTTTTTCCAGATATGACTGGATGAAACTGGAAACATCCGGTTGTGTTTTGGCTAACTCAATCCGAAATATTGTGAAAGCCTCTGTGTTTGTGTTTTCTGGATATTATCGATGGACTTTATTGTTTTGAATGTTTTTTATCAGGGAACTTTTAATTTTGTGTTGTGAAACACTTATTGTTTCCACATGGAGATACCAGCTCTACACATTGGGATTTTCTAGGGAGAAAGCTAGAGGAATTGTGGCAAACAAACATGATATTTATGTTTGTATAGATGACATTTTATGCACTTGCCTAATGAAAAGACTTTGCTTTTCTCCAAAACCATTTTTACTGTGATTTTCTCGGTCCATTGCATACGAATTCCACACCACATGGTCTGGATATCACTGGATTTAACCAGAAATATCCGGTTGTGTTTTGGCTAACTCAATCCGAAATATTGCTACAGCCTCTGTGTTGTGTTTTCTGGATATTATCAATGGACTTTATTGTTTTGAATGTTTTTTATCAGGGAATTTTTAATTTTGTACCGTTGAAACACTAATTAGTTCATCATGGGAACACCAACTCCACACATTCGTATTTTCCAGGGAGAAAGCCAAAGGAACTGTGGCAAAAAAACATGATATTTCTGTTTGTATAGATGACATTTTATGCACTTGCCTAACGAAAAGACTTTGCTTTTCTCCAAAACCATTTTTACTCTGATTTTCTCGGTTATTGCATACGAATGCCAAACCACTTTGTCCAGAAATCACTGGATAAAACCAGAAATATCCGATTGTGTTTTGGCTAACTGAATCCGAAAATTTGCTACAGCCTCTTCTTTTGTGTTTTCTGGATATTATCGGTAGAATTTATTGTTTTGAATGTTTTTATCAGGGAACATTTGATTTTTTACCTTTGAAACACTAATTAGTTCATCATGAGAACACCAGCTCTACACATTCGTATTTTCTAGGGAGAAAGCTAGAGGAACTGTTGCAAACAAACATGATAGTTCTGTTTGTATAGATGACAATTTATGCGCTTGCCTAACGAAAAGACTTTGCTTTTCTCCAAAACCATTTTAACTGTGATTTTCTCAGTCCATTGCATAAAAATTCCAAACAACCTTGTCCGGATATGACTGGATGAAACCAGAAATATCCGGTTCTGTTTTGGCTAACTCAATCCCAAATATTGCTACAGCCTCTGTGTTGGAGTTTTCTGGAAATTATTGATGTACTTTATTGTTTTGAATGTTTTTTATCAGGCAACATTTTATTTTGAGCTTGGATACAGTAATTGGTTCCACATGGAGACACCAGTTCTATATATGCATATTTCTAGGGAGAAAGCTATAGGAACTGCGGCAAACAAACATGATACTTCTGTTTGTATCGATGACATTGTATGCACTTGCATAATGAAAAGACTTTGCTTTACTGCAAAACCATTTTTACTGTGATTTTCTCGATCCATTGCATACGAATTCCACAACAGTTTGTCTGAATATGACGGGATGAAACCGGAAATACCCGGTTTTGTTTTGGCTAACTCAATCCCAGATATTGCTACGGGTGCTGTGTTTTGGTTTTTCGGATATTATCAACGGACTTTATTTTTTTAAATGTTTTTTTATCGGGAAACATTTATTTTTGGACTTAGATACACTAATTGGTTCCACATGGAGACACCACCTCTACATATTTGTATTTTCTAGGGAGAAAGGTAGAGGAACTGCGGCAAATAAACATGATATTTATGTTTGTATAGATGACATTTTATGCCCTTGCCTAACGAAAAGACTTTGCTTTTCTCCGAAAGCATTTTTATTGTAATTTTCTCGGTCCATTGCATACGAAGTCCACACCAGTTTCTCCGGATATGACTGGATGAAACCGGAATATCCGGTTTTGTTTTGGCTAATTCAATCCGAAATATTGTGAAAGCCTCTGTGTTTGTGTATTCCTGATATTATCCACAGACTTTATTGTTTTGAATGTTTTTTATCAGGGAACATTTAATTTTGTGCTGTGAAACACTAATTGTTTCCACATGGAGACACCAGCTCTACACATTCATATTTTCTAGGGAGAAAGCTAGAGGAACTGTGGCAAACAAACATGATATTTCTCTTTGTATAGATGACATTTTATGCACTTGCCTAATGAAAAGACTTTGCTTTTCTCCAAAACCATTTTTTCTGTGATTTTCTCGGTACATTGCATACGAATTCCACACCAGTTTGTCCGGATATGACTGGATAAAACCAGAAATATCAGATTGTGTTTTGGGTAACTGAATCCGAAAATTTGCTACAGCCTCTTCTTTTGTGTTTTCTGGATATTATCGGTAGAATTTATTGTTTTGAATGTTTTTATCAGGGAACATTTAATTTTTTACCTTTGAAACACTAATTAGTTCATCATGAGAACACCAGCTCTACACATTCGTATTTTCTAGGGAGAAAGCTAGAGGAACTGTGGCAAACAAACATGATATTTCTCTTTGTATAGATGACATTTTATGCACTTGCCTAATGAAAAGACTTTGCTTTTCTCCAAAACCATTTTTTCTGTGATTTTCTCGGTCCATTGCATACGAATTCCACACCAGTTGGTCCGGATATGACTGGATGAAACCAGAAATATCCGGTTGTGTTTTGGCTAACTCAATCCGAAATATTGTGAAAACCTCAGTGTTTGTGTATTCCTAATATTATCCACGGACTTTATTCTTTTGAATGTTTTTTATCAGGGAACATTTAATTTAGTGCTGTGAAACACTAATTGTTTCCACAAGGAGACACCAGCTCTATACATTCGTATTTTCTAGGGAGAAAGCTAGAGGAATTGTGGCAAACAAACATGATATTTCTCTTTGTATAGATGACATTTTATGCACTTGCCTAATGAAAAGAATTTGCTTTTCTCCAAAATCATTTTTTCTCTGATTTTCTCGGTCCATTGCATACGAATTCCACACCAGTTGGTCCGGATATGACTGGATGAAACCAGAAATATCCGGTTGTGTTTTGGCTAACTCAATCCGAAATATTGTGAAAACCTCAGTGTTTGTGTATTCCTAATATTATCCACGGACTTTATTCTTTTGAATGTTTTTTATCAGGGAACATTTAATTTAGTGCTGTGAAACACTAATTGTTTCCACAAGGAGACACCAGCTCTATACATTCGTATTTTCTAGGGAGAAAGCTAGAGGAATTGTGGCAAACAAACATGATATTTCTCTTTGTATAGATGACATTTTATGCACTTGCCTAATGAAAAGAATTTGCTTTTCTCCAAAATCATTTTTTCTCTGATTTTCTCGGTCCATTGCATACGAATTCCACACCAGTTTGTCCGGATATGACTGGATGAAACTGGAAAAATCCTGTTTTGTTTTGGCTAACTGAATCCAAAATATTGTTAAAGCCTCTGTGTTTGTGTTTTCCTGATATTATCGATGGCCTTTATTGTTTTGAATGTTCTTTATCAGGGAACTTTTAATTTTGTACCGTTGAAACACTAATTAGTTCATCATGGGAACACCAACTCCACACATTCGTATTTTCTAGGGAGAAAGCCAAAGGAACTGTGGCAAAAAACATGATATTTCTGTTTCTATCGATGGCATTTTATGCACTTGCCTAATGAAAAGACTTTGCTTTTCTCCAAAACCATTTTTTCTGTGATTTTCTCGGTCCATTGCATACGAATTCCACACCAGTTTGTTCGGATATGACTGGATGAAACCGGAAAATCCGGTTGTGTTTTGGCTATCTCAGTCCGAAATATTGTGAAAGCGTCTCTGTTTGTGTATTCCTGATATTATCCACAGACTTTATTGTTTTGAATGTTTTTTATCAGGGAACATGTAATTTTGTGCTGTGAAACACTAATTGTTTCCACATGGAGACACCAGCTAATTCAATCCGAAATATTGCTACAGCCTCTGTGTTTTTGTTTTCTGGATATAATCGAAGGACTTCATTGTTTTGAATGTTTTTATCAGGGAACATTTAAGTTTGTACTGTAGAATCACTAATTGGTTCATCATGGGGACACCAGCTCTACACATTCGTATTTTCTAGATTGAAAGCTAGAGGAACTGCGGCAAACCAACATGATATTTCTGTTTGTACTGATGACATTTTATGCACTTGACAAACGAAAAGGCTTTCGTATTCTGCAAAACTATTTTTACTGTGATTTTCTCGGTCCATTGCATCTGAATTCCACACCAGTTTGTCCAGATATGACTGGATGAAACCGGAAATATCCGGTTTTGTTTTGGCTAACTCAATCTCAGATATTGCTACAACCTCTGTGTTTGTGTATTCCTGATATTATCAATGGACTTTATTATTTTCAATGTTTTTTTTTTATCGGGGAACATTTAATTTTGAGCTTATATGCACTAATTGGTTTCACATCTAGACACCAGCTCTACATATTTGTATTTAAAGGGGAGAAAGCTAGAGGAACTGCGGCAAACAAAGATGATGTTTCTGTTTGTATCGATGACATTTTATGCACTTGCCTAACGAAAAGACTTTGCTTTTCTCCAACAATTTTTACAGTGATTTTATCGTTCCATTTCTTCTGAATTCCAAACGACTTTTTATGGATATGACTGGATGAAACCAGAAACATCCGGTTGTGTTTTCGCTAACTCAACCCGAAATATTGTGAAAGATTCTGTGTTTGTGTTTTCTGGATATTATCGATGGACTTTATTGTTTTGAATATTTTTATCAGGGAACATTTTATTTTGTACCGTAGAAACACTAATTGGTTCATCATGGAGACACCAGATCTACACATTCCTATTTTCTAGGGAGAAAGCTAGAGGAACTGCGGCAAACAATCATGATGTTTCTGTTTATATAGATGACATTTTATGCACTTGCCTAACGAAAAGATTTTGACTTTCTCCAAAACCATTTTTACTGTGATTTTTTTGGTTCATTTCATACGAATTCCACACCACTTTGTCTGCATATGACTGGATGAAACCAGAAATATCCAGTTGTGTTTTGGCTAACTCAATCCGAAATATTGTGAAAGCCTCTGGGTTTGTATTTTCTGGATATTATCAATGGTCTTTATTTATTTTTTTAACTTTTATTTAATGAATATAAATTTCAAGTGTACAGCTTATGGATTACAATGGCTTCCCCCTCCCATAACTTCCCTCCCACATGCAACCCTCCCCTCTCCCACTCTCTCTCCCCTTCCATTTGCATCAAGATTCATTTTCATTTCTCTTTATATACAGAAGATCAATTTAGTATATATGAAGTAAAGATTTCTACAGTTTTCACCCACATAGAAACACAAAGTGAAACATACTGTTTGAGTACTAGTTATAGCATTAAATCAAATCAGGTTATGATTACAAAGGAATGAGGCCCAAGTGCACTAGACAGGGCCTAGAACAAAGGACAGAGTCATTATTAGAGGAGCTAAGAAAGGTGCTGCCTAAGCTACAAGTAATTTTTCTGATTGAGAGGCAAATAGAACCTGATAGAAGGGGCTTGATAATAATCTGGTGGGCTTTAGGCCTTATAAGTTAAGAGGCCCAGACCTATGTATCTCTTCACATGGGGTATATCCTAAGGGAGGTGTGAACCCCCTAGGGGAAGGCACTCTGTTGACTTTCATTACTTGGCTGGCCTGGGAGGAGCGCTGGCCAGGTCAAGGCAGGGGGCATCCCTAACAAGAAATTTACAGTTCTGCCTGCAATGTTGCTGACCCTACTTGACCATCCCCTCAGCTGCAGTGGTCATTTTGGAAGTTGGGCTGAGTGAAGGGCTTTTCAGCTTAGAGCCAATAAGATCTGTGGCTCTGACATGGGCATCCTTCGACTCCAGGGCAGGTCAATTTCCAGTGATCCAACTCTTGGCAGAGCTGCCAGGGCTCTTCACAAGCTGACTTCTGCTGAAGCCCAGGCTTACCACATTGAAAGCTACTGCAGTGGACTGGCCTGTTGGGTCTCCTTGAGGGCAGATCACTGTACAGATCAGCCATTAATAGGCCTGCCACCCATTGCTTCTGATGCCGAGCTTTCTTTTCCTCCTGGTTTGTGTTAAAGCAAACCAGAGGATGCAAGTCAAGGGAGTGCCCAAGTCCCATCTCTAATCTTTAGTGGCCTGAACTACAAGTCTATAGTCACAGGCATGTTCTGTAGTAGTTTTTCTAAGGTAGACAATGCCCATGTGGAAAATTATATTCTCACTTTAAAACTTTCTTTCCTTTTGGACTGAAAGGGAGGTTTTTTCTACTTACTGTATACTTCGCTGCTCGCAAAGTGAATCTAGTTATGAGATTATTATTTAAGTTCTTATTTTGGCTACACTATTACAGAAAAATGTTAGCCATCTCTTTTATAAGGTTTAAAGATTAAATTGTGCATCCTACAGATTCCTTTATAATAGAATTAGTTTCCTACCTTGAAGAGAATAGAGAAATCAAAGAACAAGTTGGGCTTAGAATAGAGAAATGAGGGAGCAAGTACTAGATCGCTTGCTGACAATAGCAATATTACATGAATACTTAGCAAATAGTTTCATCCATTAGATAACAACTGAAGAAAACATTTACCAGAGGTCCAATGCCTTCTATAAATTTTAAGAATCATGTATTTGAAAAAACCTCTTAAATATCTAACATGGTGTAGTTTGTTTAGCCAATAAACTTAAGCACAACCATCTAAAATGTTTTTAGTTTCTTTCTACCAACAAGTTTAAAACATATGATACTGATCACTTGGACTAGTGCGATGGCATTGGTACATGCCATCTTGATGGAATTGTGTTGGAATCCCCTGGCACATTTCTAACTCCACCCTTTGCGGCCAGACCGATTGAGCATGTTCCAAATTGTTCATCTCCTCCCTCTCTTTTTCCACTCTTAGATTTAACCGGGATCACTTTTCAGTTAAAATTTAAACACCTAAGAATAATTGTGTGTTAATTACTGAGTTCAACCAATAGTACTAGAACAACAACAACAACAACAAATACTAAAAAGGATAAAGTATTACATTGTACATCTAAAGTCAGGACAGGAGCTGATCAGTTCATTGTTGCTTATAGTATCCATTTCACTTAGCAGGTTTCCCCTTTGGTGCTCAGTTGTCACCGATCAGGGAAAACAAATGATATTTTTCTCTTTGGGACTGGCTTAATTCACTCAGCATGATGTTTTCCAGATT
Source organism: Lepus europaeus (assembly GCF_033115175.1). NCBI lineage: Eukaryota > Metazoa > Chordata > Mammalia > Lagomorpha > Leporidae > Lepus > Lepus europaeus. The sequence goes on along the minus strand of NW_026909027.1, from coordinate 393,523 downwards.
GCTCCATCTTGTTGCAAATGACTGGGTTTCGTTGTTTCTTACTGCTGTATAGTATTCTATGGAGTACATGTCCCATAATTTCTTTATCCAGTCTACTGTTGATGGGCATTTGGGTTGGTTCCAGGTCTTAGCTATTGTGAATTGAGCTGCAATAAACATTAATGTGCAGATGGCTTTTTTATTTGCCAAATTAATTTCCTCTGGGTAAATTCCAAGGAGTGGGATGGCTGGGTTGTATGGTAGGCTTATGTTCAGGTTTCTGAGGAATCTCCAGACAGACTTCCATAGTGGCTTAACCAGATTGCATTCCCACCAAAAGTGGGTTAGTTTCCCTTTTTCCCCACATCCTCTCCAGCATCTGTTGTTGGTAGATTTCTGGATGTGAGCCATTCTCACCGGGGTGAGATGGAACCTCATTGTGGTTTTAATTTGCATTTCTCTGATTGCTAGTGATCTTGAACATTTTTTCATGTGTCTGTTGGCCATTTGGATTTCCTCTTTCGAAAAATGTCTATTGAGGTCCTTGGCCCATCTCTTAAGTGGGTTGTTTGTTTTGTTGTTGTGGATTTTCTTGATTTCTTTGTAGATTCTGGTTATCAATCCTTTATCTGTAGTATAGTTTGCGAATATTTTTTCCCATTCTGTTGGTTGCCTCTTCACTTTCCTGACTGTTTCTTTTGAAGTGCAGAAACTTCTCAATTTGATGCAATCAGCTCACAATTGATAGCTCTGATAGGTCTAAGAGTCAAAGAGATCACACAAACAAGACAAGTATCTGCTAATACTAACTGATAGAATCAAAAAGGGAGAGAAAGATCCAACATGGGAAGTGGGATACACAACAGACTCGTAGGATGGCAGATGTCCTAAACAACACTCTGGCCTCAGAATCAGCCCTCAAGGCATTCAGATCTGGCTGAAGAGCCCATGAGACTATAGCAGGCATGGAAAGCCAAGATATCATGGAAAAAAAAAGACCTAAATGAATGATCTCTGTGAGTGAGATCCCAGTGGAAAGAGCGGGGCCGTCAAAGAAGGAGGTACCTTTCTCCGAAGGGGGGAGAGAACCTCCACTTTGAGTATGACCCTATCGGAATAAGATCAAAGTCAGTGAACTCTAAAGGCTTCCATAGCCCTGGCAACTCATGACTAGAGTCTAGGGAGATTACTGACGCCATGAACAGGAGTGTCAAATTGTTAAGTCAGCAACAGGAGTCACTGTGTACTTACACCCCATGCGGGATCTGTCCCTAATGTGTCGTCTAAAGCCAAGTGATGCTATGACTGGTACTGAAACAGTATTTTTATACTTTGCGTTTCTGTGTGGGCGCAGACTGATGAGGTCTTTGCTAATTATATACTGAAGTGATCTTCTGTATATAAAGATAATTGGAAATGAAAAAAAAAAACAACCTGGTGTTAAAATGGAAATGGCATAGAAAATTAATTAGTTTGAAAAAAAAATTATGTAGGATCTCTGTCTTTAATGTGCTGTACATTGCTATTCAATGCTATAATTAGTAATCCAATGGTAGTTTTTTCACTTGATGTTGCTATATGGGCAAAATGTTGAAATCTTTACCTAATATATACTAAACTGATCTTCTGTATACAAAGAGAATTGAAAATGAATCTTTACACAAATGGAAGGGAAAAGGGAGCAGGAGGGGGGAGGGTTGCGGGCGGGAGGGAAGTTATGGGAGGGGGGAAGCCATTGTAACCCATAAGCTATACTTTGGAAATTTATATTCATTAAATAAAAGTTAAAAAAAAAAGAAAAAGAAAAAAAAAACAAACATATGATACACAGATTCAGGTCACACCAATTAAAATGTATCTTTGATTGATTTTAGCAGCTTAAATTTATGGACAATGTTATCTATAAGCCATTTAAAATAAAACTCTTAATAAAATTTCCCCATGTGGACATACAATATGTACACACATATAACATAGCATAATAGACCAATATAGCAATTTTAATAATAGCTTTTAAAATCTTTAACTCTTTTTGTAGATTGCCAATGGATTTTAATTGCTTTTTGTTTTTAGTAACCTCAGTTAACCATACTTTCTCTCAGTTGGTACTGTTAATACATTATTGGCTTCATCTGTTTACAGAGCCATTCCAAGGTATTGAACACAATAGAAGTGGCTGGCAAAAGTCCATAGGAACCTATAGGAGGACAGCTAAACACAGAACCAACAACACTTTAGTTTTATGAGCAGCACACCATATATAACTATGGATGACAAAAGACTTTAAGTCGCCATGTTTAAAACTATAAACTCATCAACCAACAAGAGGCACTTGCTTACTTCACAGTATTTTTGAAAGCACCTGTAGGATTTTACAAGTATTTAACCCTTTAGGCCTCTGGGGCTTTCTCATTAAGATAACTATCATGTCTAGTAACACAAGATCATTAGACATTTTAATTCTCAAACATTTGTATTAATAGCATTTTCCATTATAGAAACTTAAAGTCTGGTACCACATCACATCCTGACAGTCCTTCTAATATAATCCAAATAGCCTGCTTAGTTGGTGTCTCTATAAGATGAGAGACATAGGTCCTTCGATTTTTTCAGTTGGGCCCAAACTGGAAAAACCAAAGTCCAGGATTTACTGGAAATTTTAGAGACCAGATTGTTTGAAACTTTGATTTTATGAATGCCTGTCAAGAATGCCAAGAAGGCTCAAAATCCAAACTATCTGGTTGAAATAAGAGTCCTTAAAATCATGACATAGCATAGACCAAATTTGATCATTGTTACAAGGTGACTATTCAAATCTTTAAAATAAGCACATATTTAAATAACCCATAGCTCTTAATAAAAATTCAGCTGTTTTTGAACAATTAGAATTGAACAGACATCAAGAGCACATAATAGATTACTTTAACACATTGCTTTAACCGAGCATCAGAGTTTAATTCTATGTCAAAGAGAAATTGAGCTTCCTGTGATCTTTTGCTGTGAGGTTTCCTTCCTTTACCTTCTTTCATATTGGTGACCGTGTTTCTGTGTTTCTGTGTGTAACACATCTTTAAGCATCTTTTGCAGGGCATGATGAGTGGCACCAAATTCTTTCAGTTTCTGTTTGCTATGAAAAGTCTTAATTTCACCTTCATTCACAAATGAGAGCTTTGCAGGATATAGTATTCTGGGCTGGCAGTTTTTCGTTCTTAGTACCTGGGCTATGTCTCGCCATTCCCTTCTAGCTTGTAGGGTTTCTGATGAGAAGTCTGCTGTGAGTCTAATTGGAGATCCTCTAAGAGTGATCTGACGTTTCTCTCTTGCACATTTTAGGATCTTTTCTTTATGTTTCACTGTGGTGAGTTTGATTACAACATGTCGTGGTGAGGATCTCTTTTGGTCATGTTTATTAGGGGTTCTATAAGCTTCCTGTACTAAGATGCCTCTGTCCTTCTCCAAACCTGGGAAATTTTCTGCAAGTATCTCACTGAAAATGCCTTCTAATCCTTTCTCCCTCTCCATGCCTTCAGGAACTCCTAGAACCCGAATGTTGGGTTTTTTAATAGTATCCTGTAGATTCCTGACAATATGTTTTAGATTTCTGATTTCTTCTTCTTTTCTTTGGTTTGCCTGTTTCCTTTCCTGTTCTCTGTCTTCTAAGTCTGATATTCTCTCTTCTGCTTCACCCATTCTGTTTTTAAGGCACTCTAATGTGTTTGTCATTTGATCTATTGAATTCTTCATTTCATTATGATTTCTCATCACTATCACAGATTCTTGTTCCGCTAGTTGTTTCATTTCAATTTGATTCCTCCTTAATATTTCATATTCACGAGAGAGATTTTCTATCTTGTCCATTAAGGATTTCTGTAGTTCAAGAATTTGTTTTTGAGAACTTCTTAATGTTCTTATCAATTTTTTGAGATCTGTTTCTTGCATTTCTTCGATCTCAAGATCTTCATAATCTTGAATTGGGGTGTCTTTTTCATTTGGGGGCATCATAGTGTCTTCCTTGTTCTCGTTAGCTTGGTTTTTGTGTTTGTTGTTTGGCATGTTGGAGACATTTGGTTTCTTCACTGTGGTGTTTTTTCTTGTTACACTATGGCTCTATATTAAGTGGACTGTCTGCTTTCAGTGGAGCCTTAGAGGCTTGAGATGAGTGTGGACTGAGAGCTGTGTTTGGTTCCTCAGGGTTGAGGGTGTGTCAAAGATGACACTCCCAGGTCAGGTGTGGTAAATGTCTCTTTCTTTTTTTGATTCAAAAGGGAAGTAATTCTGCACAGCTGAACGTAATTGGAGGTAGTTAGCAGGCAAATGATATACCCACAGGAGCCAGAGATTGGAAGCTCTTTCCCAAGGACCACACAGGGAATCTCTGCTGCCTCAGTTTGGGCTCCAATTCTCCTGCAGTCTCCCACTGGGTCGCCAAGTTAGATCCTAACCTCCTGTTATTTCACCCCTCCCCCCAGAGTCAGGTGTTTCTGCTAGGCTCAGGGCTGATGCAGACCTGAGGTTGCCCTGCTTATGACGTATGTCCAAAATGGCGCCTGCTCTGTCTTGCTCACCTTGAGAGGTGAGCGGAGAGAGAGAAACTTTTGTCCGTATCAGTCACTTTTTTTTATTTTTTTCCTCGCTGTCTTCTAGTTAGCCTGGTGAATTTTTCCCCACGGAGTTTCAAGCCTCGTTCCCTCTAGCCTCCTCTTTCCACTTGCCAGCTGGTGTCTCGGGTTATTGAGGTTCGGCTCACCTCAGGTCCCAGGGCTGGTGTGTACAGTGTGCCGCTGGTGTCCCGAACTTGGACTCCCACGCTCTCCACGCAGGTATGCTGTGAATCACTAGTTCTGGAACAGTTTCCACTGCTGTTTCATCCTGTACTCTTCCTTGACCCTGCAGTATCTCCACTTATATTAAACTGTCTCTCCCCCGGACTAATAGTGTGCTCCCTGCCTATTCCGCCATCTTGCCGCTCTCCTAATTTCCTATCTGGACTTTATTCTTTTGAAAGTTTTTATCGGGGAACATTTTATTTTGAGCATGGATACAGTAATTGGTTCCACACGGAGACACCAACTATATATATTCGTATTTTCTAGGGAGAAAGATAGGGGAACTGTGGCAAACAAACATGATATTACTGTTTCTGTCGATGATATTTTGTGCACTTTCCTAACGAAAAAACTTGGCTTCTCTCCAAAACCATTTTTACTCTGATTTTCTCAGCCCATTGTATACGAATTCCACACGACTTTGTCTGGATATGACTGCAGGAAACCAGAAATATCCGGTTGTGTTTTGGCTAACTCAACCCAGATATTGCTACAGCCTCTGTGTTTGTGTATTCCTGATATTATCCACGGACTTTATTGTTTTGAATGTTTTTTATCGGGGAATATTTTATGTTGAGCTTGGATACAGTAATTGGTTCATCATGGAGATACCAGCTGAACATATTTGTATTTTCTACGGAGAAAGCTAGAGGAACTGCGACAAACAAACATGATATTTCTGTTTGTATAGATGACATTTTATGCACTTGCCTAACGAAAAGACTTTGCTTTTCTCCAAAACCATATTTACTGTTATTTTCTCGGTCTATTGCATACGAATTCCACACCAGTTTGTCCGGATATGACTGGATGAAAACAGAAGTATTCGCTTGTGTTTTGTCAACTCAATCCGAAATATTGTGAAAGTCTCTGTGTTTGCATTTTCTGAATATTATTGATGGACTTTATTGTTTTGAATGTTTTCATCAGGGAACATTTAATTTTATGGTTGGAATCACTAATTGATTCCACATCTGGACACCAGATCTACACATTCGTATTTTCTAGGGAGAAAGCTAGAGGAACTGAGACTAACAAACATGATATTCCTGTTTGTATAGATGACATTTTATGCACTTGACTAAGGAAAGGACTTTGCTTTTCTCCAAAACCATTTTTACTGTGATTTTCTTGGTCCATTGCATACGAATTCCACACCAGTTTGTCCGGATATGATTGGATGAAATCAGAAATATCAAGTTTTGTTTTAATAACTCAATCTCAGACATTACTACAGACTCTGTGTTTGTGGTTTTCGGATATTATCAACAGACTTTATTGTTTCGAATGTTTTTTTTTTCCGGGAAATTTAATTTTGTACTTGAAAACACTAAATGTTTCATCATGTGGACACCAGCTCTACAGATTTGTATTTTCTAGGGAGAAAGCTAGAGGAATTGCGGCAAACATACATGATATGTCTGTTTGTATAGATGACATTTTAAGCACTAGCCTAGCAAAAAGACTTTGCTTTTCTCCAAAACCATTTTTACTGTGATTTTCTTGGTCCATTGCATACGAATTCCACACCAGTTTGTCTGCATATGACTGGATGAAACCGGAAATATCCGGTTTTGTTTTGGCTAACTCAATCCCAAATATTGCCTCAGCCTCTGTGTTTGTGTATTCCTGATATTAAACACGGACTTTATTTTTTTCAATTTTTATATCAGGGAATATTTAATTTTGTTGCTGGAAACACTAATTGGTTCCACTTGAGACAACAGCTCTACACATTCCTATTTTCTAGGGAGAAAGCTAGAGGAACTGCGGCAAACAAACATGATGTTTCTGTTTATAAAGATGACATTTTATGCACTTGCCTAACGAATGACTTTGCTTTTCTCCAAAACCATTTTTACTGTGTTTTTCTTGGTCCATTGCATACGAATTCCACACCACTTTGTCCGCATATGACTGGATGAAACCAGAAATATCCTTTTTTTTTTTTTTTTTTTTTTTTTTTTTTTTTTTTTTTTTGGCTAACTCAATGCGAAATACTGTGAAAGCCTCAGTGTTTGTGTTTTCTGGATATTATCAATGGACTTTATGGTTTTGAATGTTTTTCTCAGGGAACATTTAATTTTGTACCGTAGAAACACTAATTGCTTCTTCATGGGGACACCAGCTCTACAGATTCGCATTTTCTAGGGAGAAAGCTAGAGGAACTGCAGCAAAGAAACATGATATTTCTGTTTGTATAGATGATATTTTGTGCACTTTCCTAACGAAAAGACTTTGCTTTTCACCAACATCATTTTTACTGAGATGTTCTCGGTCCATTGTATACGAATTCCACACCAGTTTATCCGGATATGACTGGATGAAACCGGAAATATCCGGTTTTGTTTTGGCTAACTCAATCCCAAATATTGCCTCAGCCTCTGTGTTTGTGTATTCCTGATATTAAACACGGACTTTATTTTTTTCAATTTTTTTTTATCAGGGAATATTTAATTTTGTTGCTGGAAACACTAATTGGTTCCACTTGAGACAACAGCTCTACACATTTGTATTTTCTAGGGAGAAAGCTAGAGGAACTGCGGCAAACAAACATAATGTTTCTGTTTATATAGATGACATTTTATGCCCTTGCCTAATGAAAAGTCCTTACTTTTCCCCAAAACCATTTTTACTGTGATTTTCTCGGACCATTGCATACGAATTCTACACTAGTTTGTCCGGATATGACTGGATGAAACCGGAAATATCGGTCTGTGTTTTGGCTAACTCAATCCGAAATATTGCTACAGGATCTGTGTTTGTGTATTCCTGATATTATCCATGGACTTTATTCTTTTGAATTTTTTTTATTGGGGAACATTTTATTTTGATTTTGGAAACACTAATTGGTTCCACAGGGAGACACCAGCTCTACACATTCCTATTTTCTATGGAGAAAGGTAGAGGAACTGCGGCAAACAAACATGATATTTCTGTTTGTATAGATGACATTGTATGCACTTGCCTAACGAAAAGACTTTGCTTTTCCCCAAATCCATTTTTACTGTGATTTTCTCGGACCATTGCATACGAATTCTACACCAGTTTGTCGGATATGACTGGATGAAAGCAGAAATATCCGGTTTTGTTTGTCTAACTCAATCCGAAATATTGTGCAAGCCTCTGTGTTTGTGTTTTCTGGATACTATCGATGGACTTTATGGTTTTAAATATTTTTATCAGTTAACATTTAATTTTGTACTGTAGAAACACCAATTGGTTCAACATGGGACACCAGCTATACAAATTCGTATTTTCTAGGGAGAAAGCTAGAGGAAATGCAGCAAACAAACATGATATATCTGTTTGTATAGATGACATTTTATGCACTTGCCTAACGAAAAGATGTTGCTTTTCTCCAAAACCATTTTTACTGTGATTTTCTCGGACCATTGCATACGAATTCCAAACCACTTTGTCCCGATATGACTGGATGCAACCAGAAATATCCGGTTGTATTTTCGCTATATCAATCCGAAATATTATGCAAGCCTCTGTGTTTGTGTTTTCTGGATACTATTGATGGACTTTATGGTTTTAAATATTTTTATCAGGGAACATTTAATTTTGTACTGTAGAATCACTAATTCGTTCATCATGGGGAAACCAGCTCTACACATTTGTATTTTCTAGGGACAAAGCTAGAGGAACTGCGGCAAAAAAACATGATATTTCTGTTTGTATAAATGACAATTAAATCCCTTGCCTAACGAAAAGACTTTGTTTTTCCCCAAAACCATTTTTACTATGATTTTCTCGGACCATGGCATACGAATTCTACACCAGTTTGTCCGGATATGACTGGATGAAACCTGAAATATCTGGTTTTGTTTTGGCTAACTCAATCCCAGATATTGCTACAGCCTCTGTGTTTGTGTATTATCCACGGATTTTATTGTTTTGAATATTTTTTATCGGGGAATATTTTATGTTGAGCTTGGATACAGTAATTGGTTCCAAAAGTATACACCAGCTGAACATATTCATATTTTCTAGGGAGAAAGAGGAACTGCGACAAAGAAACATGATATTTCTGTTTGTATAGATGACATTTTATGCACGTGCCTAACGAAAAGACTTTGCTTTTCTCCAAAACCATTTTTACTGTGATTTTCTCGGTCCATTGCATACTAGTTCCACACCAGTTGGTCCGGATATGACTGGATGAAACCAGAAATATCCGGTTGTGTTTTGGCTAACTCATTCCGAAATATTGTGAAAGCCTCTGTGTTTGTGTTTTCCTGATATTATCCACGTACTTTATTGTTTTGAATGTTTTTACCAGGGAACATTTAATTTTGTGTTTAGAAACACTAATTGGTTCCACATGGAGACACCACCTCTGCACATTCGTGTTTTCTAGGTGGAAAGCTAGAAGAACTGCAACAAACAAACATGATATTTCTGTTTGTATAGATGACATTTTATGCACTTGCCTAAAGAAAAGACTTTGCTCTTCTCCAAAACAATTTGTATTGTGATTTTATCTGTCCATTGCATACAAATTCCACACCAGTTTGTCTGCATATGACTGGATGAAACCTGAAATATCCGGTTGTGTTTTGGCTAACTCATTCCGAAATATTGTGAAAACTTCCGTGTTTGTGTCTTCTGGATATGATCGACGGACTTTATTATTTTGAATGTTTTTATTAGGGAACATTTAATTTTGTACCGTTGAAACACTAATTGTTTCCACATGGAGACACCAGCTCTACATATTCGTATATTCTAGGGAGAAAGCTAGAGGAACCGTGGCAAACAAACATGATATTTCTGTTTGTATAGATGACATTTTATCCACTTGCCTAACGAAATACGGTGCTTTTCTCCAAAACCATTTTTACTCTGATTTTCTCGGTCCATTGCATACGAATTCCACACCAGTTTGTCCGGATATGACTCGATGTAAACGGAAATATGCGGTTTTATTTTGGCTAACTGAATCCCAATTATTGCTACAGCTTCTGTGTTTGTGTTTTCTGGATATTATCAACGGACTTTATTGTATTAATGTTTGTTATAGTTGAACATTTTATTTTGAACTTGGATACAGTAATTGGTAACACATGGGGACACAAGCTCCCAACATTCGTATTAGCTAGGGACAAAGCTAGAGGAACTGCGGCAAAGAAACATGATATTACTGTTTGTATAGATGACATTTTATTCACTTGCCTAACAAAAAGACTTTGCTTTTCTCCAAAACCAATTTTACTGCTATTTTCTCGGTCCATTGCATGTGAATTCCTCACCACTTTGTCAGGTTATGACTGGATAAAACCGGAAACATCCCATTTTGTTGTGGCTAACTCAATCCCAGATATTGCTACAGCCTCTGAGTTTGTGTTTTCTGGATATGATCGACGGACTTTATTATTTTGAATATTTTTATCAGGGAACATTTAATTTTGTACCGTTGAAAAACTAATTGTTTCCACATGGAAACACCAGCTCTACATATTCGTATTTTCTAGGGAGAAAGCTAGAGGAACTGCGGCAAACAAACATGATATTTCTGTTTGTATCGATGACATTTTAAGCAATTGCTAACGAAAAGACTTTGCTTTTCCCCAAAACCATTTTTACTGTGATTTTCTCGGTCCATTGCATACGAATTCCACACCAGATGGTCCGGATATGACTGGATGAAACCAGAAATATCCGGTTTTGTTTTGGCTAACTCAATCCAAAATATTGTGAAAACCTCAGTGTTTGTGTATTCCTGATATTATCCACGGACTTTATTGTTTTGAATGTTTTCATCAGGGAACATTTCAATTTATACCGTGGAAACACTAATTGGTTCATCATGGAGACACCAGCTATACACATTCGTATTTTCTAGGGAGAAATCTAGAGGAACTGCGGCAAACAAACATGACATTTCTTTTTGTATAGATGACATTTTATGTGCTTGCCTAACAAAAAGACTTTGCTTTTCCCCAAAACCATTTTAAACTGTTTTTTTATCGGTCCATTGCATACGAATTCCACACAAGTTTGTCCGGATATGACTGGATGGAACCGGAAATATCTGGTTGTCTTTGGCTAACTCAATCGCAGATATTGCTACAGGATCTGTGTTTGTGTATTCCTGATATTATCCACGGACTTTATTGTTTTGAATGTTTTTTATCAGAGAACATTTAATTTTGTTCTTGGAACAATAATTGGTTCCACATGGATACACCAACTCTACATATTTGTATTTGCTAGGGAGAAAGCTAGAGGAACTGAGGCAAACAAACATGATATTTATGTTTGTATAGATTACATTTTATGCACTTACCTAACGAAAAGACTTTGCTTTTCTCCAAAACCATTTTTACTGTGATTTTCTCGATCCATTGAATACGAATTCCACAACAGTTTGTCTGCATATGACTGGATGAAACCATAAATATCCGGTTGTGTTTTGGCTAACTCAAACCCAGATATTGCTACAGCCTCTGTGTTTGTGTTTTCCGGATATTATCAACGGACTTTATTGTTTTGAATGTTTTATATCGGGGAACAGTTAATGTTGAGCTTAGATACACTAATTGGTTCCACTTGGAGACACCAGCTCTATATATTTGTATTTTCTAGGGTGAAAGCTAGAGGAACTTCCACAAACAAACATGATATTTCTGTTTGTATCCATGACATTTTATGCACTTGCTTAACGAAAAGACTTTGCTTTTCCCCAAAACCATTTTTACTGTGATTTTCTCTGTCCATTGCATACGAATTCCACACCAGTTGGTCCGGATATGACTGGATGAAACCAGAAATATCCGGTTGTGTTTTGGCTAACTCAATCCAAATATTGTGAAAGCCTCTGTGTTTGTGTTTTCTGGATATGATCAATGGAATTTATTGTTTTGAATATTTTTATCTGGGAACATTTAATTTTGTACCATTGAAACACTGATTGGTTCATCATGGGGACACCAGCTCTACATATTGGTATTTTCTAGGGAGACAGCTAGAGGAACTGTAGCATACAAACATGATATTTCTGTTTGTATAGATGACATTTTATGCACTTGCCTAACGAAAAGACTTTGCTATTCTCCAAAACCATTTGTACTGTGATTTTCTCGGTCCATTGCATACGAATTCCACACCAGTTTGTACAGATATGACTGGATGAAACAGAAAATATCTGGTTTTGTTTTGGCTAACTCAATCCCAGATATTGCTACAGCCTCTGTGTTTGTGTATTCCTGATATTATTCACGGACTATATTGTTTGAATGTTTTTTATCGGGGAACATTTAATTTTGTGCTTGGAATCACTAATTGGTTCCACATGGAGACACGAGCTCTACACATCTGTATTCTCTAGGGAGAAAGCTAGAGGAACTGTGATGAACAAAGATGATATTTCTGTTTGTATAGATGTCATTTTATGCACTTGCCTAACGAAAAGACTTTGCTTTTCTCCAAAATCATTTTTACTGTGATTTTCTCGGTCCATTGCATACGAATTCCACTCCACTTTCACTGGATATGCCTGGATAAAACCAGAAATATCTGGTTTTTCTTTGGCTAACTCAATCCCAGATATTTCTACAGCCTCTGTTTTTGTGCATTCCTGATATTATCATCGGACTTTACTGTTTTGAATGTTTTTTTTTTTTTTCAAGGAACATGTAATTTTGTTCTTGGAAACACTAATTGGTTCCACATGGAGACACCAGCTCTACACATTCGTATTTTTTAGGGAGAATGCTAGAGTTTCTGTGACAAACAACATGATATTTCTGTTTGTATCGATGACATTTTATGCACTTGCCTAATGTAAAGATTTGCTTTTCTCCAAAACCATTTGTACTGTGATTTTCTCGCTCCATTGCATAGGAATTCCACACCAGGTTGTTCTGATATGACTGGATGAAACCAGAAATATCCGATTATATTTTGGCTATCTCAATCCCAGATATTGTGACAGCCACTGTGTTTGTGTTTTCTGGATATTTTCAACGGACTTTATTGCTTTGAATGTTTTTTATCGGGGAATATTGAATTTTGAGCTTAGATACACTAATTGGTTCATCATGGAAACACCAGCTCCTCACATTCGTATTTTCTAGGGAGAAAGCTAGAGGGACTGTGTCAAAAAACATGATATTTCTGTTTGTATAGATGACATTTTATGCACTTGCCTAACGAATAGATTTTTCTTTTCTCCAAAAACTTTTTTACTGTGATTTTCTCGGTCCATTTCATACGAATTCCACTCCACTTTCTCTGGACATGGCTGGATGACACCAGAAATATCTGGTTTATTTTGGCTAACTCAATCCCAGATATGGCTACAGGCTCTGTGTTTGTTTTTTCCGGATATTTTCAATGACTTTATTGTTTTGAATGTTTTATCCAGGAACATTTTATTTTGAGCTTAGATACACTAATTGGTTCATCATGGGAACACCAGCTCTACACATTCGTATTTTCTAGGGAGAAAGCTAGAGGAACTGCGACAAACAAACATGATATTTCTGTTTGTATAGATGACATTTTATGCACTTGCCTAACGAAAAGACTTTGCTTTTCTCCAAAACCATATTTACTGTTATTTTCTCGGTCTATTGCATACGAATTCCACACCAGTTTGTCCGGATATGACTGGATGAAAACAGAAGTATTCGCTTGTGTTTTGTCTAACTCAATCCGAAATATTGTGAAAGTCTCTGTGTTTGCATTTTCTGAATATTATTGATGGACTTTATTGTTTTGAATGTTTTCATCAGGGAACATTTAATTTTATGGTTGGAATCACTAATTGATTCCACATCTGGACACCAGATCTACACATTCGTATTTTCTAGGGAGAAAGCTAGAGGAACTGAGACTAACAAACATGATATTCCTGTTTGTATAGATGACATTTTATGCACTTGACTAAGGAAAGGACTTTGCTTTTCTCCAAAACCATTTTTACTGTGATTTTCTTGGTCCATTGCATACGAATTCCACACCAGTTTGTCCGGATATGATTGGATGAAATCAGAAATATCAAGTTTTGTTTTAATAACTCAATCTCAGACATTACTACAGACTCTGTGTTTGTGGTTTTCGGATATTATCAACAGACTTTATTGTTTCGAATGTTTTTTTTTTCCGGGAAATTTAATTTTGTACTTGAAAACACTAAATGTTTCATCATGTGGACACCAGCTCTACAGATTTGTATTTTCTAGGGAGAAAGCTAGAGGAATTGCGGCAAACATACATGATATGTCTGTTTGTATAGATGACATTTTAAGCACTAGCCTAGCAAAAAGACTTTGCTTTTCTCCAAAACCATTTTTACTGTGATTTTCTTGGTCCATTGCATACGAATTCCACACCAGTTTGTCTGCATATGACTGGATGAAACCGGAAATATCCGGTTTTGTTTTGGCTAACTCAATCCCAAATATTGCCTCAGCCTCTGTGTTTGTGTATTCCTGATATTAAACACGGACTTTATTTTTTTCAATTTTTATATCAGGGAATATTTAATTTTGTTGCTGGAAACACTAATTGGTTCCACTTGAGACAACAGCTCTACACATTCCTATTTTCTAGGGAGAAAGCTAGAGGAACTGCGGCAAACAAACATGATGTTTCTGTTTATAAAGATGACATTTTATGCACTTGCCTAACGAATGACTTTGCTTTTCTCCAAAACCATTTTTACTGTGTTTTTCTTGGTCCATTGCATACGAATTCCACACCACTTTGTCCGCATATGACTGGATGAAACCAGAAATATCCTTTTTTTTTTTTTTTTTTTTTTTTTTTTTTTTTTTTTTTTTTTGGCTAACTCAATGCGAAATACTGTGAAAGCCTCAGTGTTTGTGTTTTCTGGATATTATCAATGGACTTTATGGTTTTGAATGTTTTTCTCAGGGAACATTTAATTTTGTACCGTAGAAACACTAATTGCTTCTTCATGGGGACACCAGCTCTACAGATTCGCATTTTCTAGGGAGAAAGCTAGAGGAACTGCAGCAAAGAAACATGATATTTCTGTTTGTATAGATGATATTTTGTGCACTTTCCTAACGAAAAGACTTTGCTTTTCACCAACATCATTTTTACTGAGATGTTCTCGGTCCATTGTATACGAATTCCACACCAGTTTATCCGGATATGACTGGATGAAACCGGAAATATCCGGTTTTGTTTTGGCTAACTCAATCCCAAATATTGCCTCAGCCTCTGTGTTTGTGTATTCCTGATATTAAACACGGACTTTATTTTTTTCAATTTTTTTTTATCAGGGAATATTTAATTTTGTTGCTGGAAACACTAATTGGTTCCACTTGAGACAACAGCTCTACACATTTGTATTTTCTAGGGAGAAAGCTAGAGGAACTGCGGCAAACAAACATAATGTTTCTGTTTATATAGATGACATTTTATGCCCTTGCCTAATGAAAAGTCCTTACTTTTCCCCAAAACCATTTTTACTGTGATTTTCTCGGACCATTGCATACGAATTCTACACTAGTTTGTCCGGATATGACTGGATGAAACCGGAAATATCGGTCTGTGTTTTGGCTAACTCAATCCGAAATATTGCTACAGGATCTGTGTTTGTGTATTCCTGATATTATCCATGGACTTTATTCTTTTGAATTTTTTTTATTGGGGAACATTTTATTTTGATTTTGGAAACACTAATTGGTTCCACAGGGAGACACCAGCTCTACACATTCCTATTTTCTATGGAGAAAGGTAGAGGAACTGCGGCAAACAAACATGATATTTCTGTTTGTATAGATGACATTGTATGCACTTGCCTAACGAAAAGACTTTGCTTTTCCCCAAATCCATTTTTACTGTGATTTTCTCGGACCATTGCATACGAATTCTACACCAGTTTGTCGGATATGACTGGATGAAAGCAGAAATATCCGGTTTTGTTTGTCTAACTCAATCCGAAATATTGTGCAAGCCTCTGTGTTTGTGTTTTCTGGATACTATCGATGGACTTTATGGTTTTAAATATTTTTATCAGTTAACATTTAATTTTGTACTGTAGAAACACCAATTGGTTCAACATGGGACACCAGCTATACAAATTCGTATTTTCTAGGGAGAAAGCTAGAGGAAATGCAGCAAACAAACATGATATATCTGTTTGTATAGATGACATTTTATGCACTTGCCTAACGAAAAGATGTTGCTTTTCTCCAAAACCATTTTTACTGTGATTTTCTCGGACCATTGCATACGAATTCCAAACCACTTTGTCCCGATATGACTGGATGCAACCAGAAATATCCGGTTGTATTTTCGCTATATCAATCCGAAATATTATGCAAGCCTCTGTGTTTGTGTTTTCTGGATACTATTGATGGACTTTATGGTTTTAAATATTTTTATCAGGGAACATTTAATTTTGTACTGTAGAATCACTAATTCGTTCATCATGGGGAAACCAGCTCTACACATTTGTATTTTCTAGGGACAAAGCTAGAGGAACTGCGGCAAAAAAACATGATATTTCTGTTTGTATAAATGACAATTAAATCCCTTGCCTAACGAAAAGACTTTGTTTTTCCCCAAAACCATTTTTACTATGATTTTCTCGGACCATGGCATACGAATTCTACACCAGTTTGTCCGGATATGACTGGATGAAACCTGAAATATCTGGTTTTGTTTTGGCTAACTCAATCCCAGATATTGCTACAGCCTCTGTGTTTGTGTATTATCCACGGATTTTATTGTTTTGAATATTTTTTATCGGGGAATATTTTATGTTGAGCTTGGATACAGTAATTGGTTCCAAAAGTATACACCAGCTGAACATATTCATATTTTCTAGGGAGAAAGAGGAACTGCGACAAAGAAACATGATATTTCTGTTTGTATAGATGACATTTTATGCACGTGCCTAACGAAAAGACTTTGCTTTTCTCCAAAACCATTTTTACTGTGATTTTCTCGGTCCATTGCATACTAGTTCCACACCAGTTGGTCCGGATATGACTGGATGAAACCAGAAATATCCGGTTGTGTTTTGGCTAACTCATTCCGAAATATTGTGAAAGCCTCTGTGTTTGTGTTTTCCTGATATTATCCACGTACTTTATTGTTTTGAATGTTTTTACCAGGGAACATTTAATTTTGTGTTTAGAAACACTAATTGGTTCCACATGGAGACACCACCTCTGCACATTCGTGTTTTCTAGGTGGAAAGCTAGAAGAACTGCAACAAACAAACATGATATTTCTGTTTGTATAGATGACATTTTATGCACTTGCCTAAAGAAAAGACTTTGCTCTTCTCCAAAACAATTTGTATTGTGATTTTATCTGTCCATTGCATACAAATTCCACACCAGTTTGTCTGCATATGACTGGATGAAACCTGAAATATCCGGTTGTGTTTTGGCTAACTCATTCCGAAATATTGTGAAAACTTCCGTGTTTGTGTCTTCTGGATATGATCGACGGACTTTATTATTTTGAATGTTTTTATTAGGGAACATTTAATTTTGTACCGTTGAAACACTAATTGTTTCCACATGGAGACACCAGCTCTACATATTCGTATATTCTAGGGAGAAAGCTAGAGGAACCGTGGCAAACAAACATGATATTTCTGTTTGTATAGATGACATTTTATCCACTTGCCTAACGAAATACGGTGCTTTTCTCCAAAACCATTTTTACTCTGATTTTCTCGGTCCATTGCATACGAATTCCACACCAGTTTGTCCGGATATGACTCGATGTAAACGGAAATATGCGGTTTTATTTTGGCTAACTGAATCCCAATTATTGCTACAGCTTCTGTGTTTGTGTTTTCTGGATATTATCAACGGACTTTATTGTATTAATGTTTGTTATAGTTGAACATTTTATTTTGAACTTGGATACAGTAATTGGTAACACATGGGGACACAAGCTCCCAACATTCGTATTAGCTAGGGACAAAGCTAGAGGAACTGCGGCAAAGAAACATGATATTTCTGTTTGTATAGATGACATTTTATTCACTTGCCTAACAAAAAGACTTTGCTTTTCTCCAAAACCAATTTTACTGCTATTTTCTCGGTCCATTGCATGTGAATTCCTCACCACTTTGTCAGGTTATGACTGGATAAAACCGGAAACATCCCATTTTGTTGTGGCTAACTCAATCCCAGATATTGCTACAGCCTCTGAGTTTGTGTTTTCTGGATATGATCGACGGACTTTATTATTTTGAATATTTTTATCAGGGAACATTTAATTTTGTACCGTTGAAAAACTAATTGTTTCCACATGGAAACACCAGCTCTACATATTCGTATTTTCTAGGGAGAAAGCTAGAGGAACTGCGGCAAACAAACATGATATTTCTGTTTGTATCGATGACATTTTAAGCAATTGCTAACGAAAAGACTTTGCTTTTCCCCAAAACCATTTTTACTGTGATTTTCTCGGTCCATTGCATACGAATTCCACACCAGATGGTCCGGATATGACTGGATGAAACCAGAAATATCCGGTTTTGTTTTGGCTAACTCAATCCAAAATATTGTGAAAACCTCAGTGTTTGTGTATTCCTGATATTATCCACGGACTTTATTGTTTTGAATGTTTTCATCAGGGAACATTTCAATTTATACCGTGGAAACACTAATTGGTTCATCATGGAGACACCAGCTATACACATTCGTATTTTCTAGGGAGAAATCTAGAGGAACTGCGGCAAACAAACATGACATTTCTTTTTGTATAGATGACATTTTATGTGCTTGCCTAACAAAAAGACTTTGCTTTTCCCCAAAACCATTTTAAACTGTTTTTTTATCGGTCCATTGCATACGAATTCCACACAAGTTTGTCCGGATATGACTGGATGGAACCGGAAATATCTGGTTGTCTTTGGCTAACTCAATCGCAGATATTGCTACAGGATCTGTGTTTGTGTATTCCTGATATTATCCACGGACTTTATTGTTTTGAATGTTTTTTATCAGAGAACATTTAATTTTGTTCTTGGAACAATAATTGGTTCCACATGGATACACCAACTCTACATATTTGTATTTGCTAGGGAGAAAGCTAGAGGAACTGAGGCAAACAAACATGATATTTATGTTTGTATAGATTACATTTTATGCACTTACCTAACGAAAAGACTTTGCTTTTCTCCAAAACCATTTTTACTGTGATTTTCTCGATCCATTGAATACGAATTCCACAACAGTTTGTCTGCATATGACTGGATGAAACCATAAATATCCGGTTGTGTTTTGGCTAACTCAAACCCAGATATTGCTACAGCCTCTGTGTTTGTGTTTTCCGGATATTATCAACGGACTTTATTGTTTTGAATGTTTTATATCGGGGAACAGTTAATGTTGAGCTTAGATACACTAATTGGTTCCACTTGGAGACACCAGCTCTATATATTTGTATTTTCTAGGGTGAAAGCTAGAGGAACTTCCACAAACAAACATGATATTTCTGTTTGTATCCATGACATTTTATGCACTTGCTTAACGAAAAGACTTTGCTTTTCCCCAAAACCATTTTTACTGTGATTTTCTCTGTCCATTGCATACGAATTCCACACCAGTTGGTCCGGATATGACTGGATGAAACCAGAAATATCCGGTTGTGTTTTGGCTAACTCAATCCAAATATTGTGAAAGCCTCTGTGTTTGTGTTTTCTGGATATGATCAATGGAATTTATTGTTTTGAATATTTTTATCTGGGAACATTTAATTTTGTACCATTGAAACACTGATTGGTTCATCATGGGGACACCAGCTCTACATATTGGTATTTTCTAGGGAGACAGCTAGAGGAACTGTAGCATACAAACATGATATTTCTGTTTGTATAGATGACATTTTATGCACTTGCCTAACGAAAAGACTTTGCTATTCTCCAAAACCATTTGTACTGTGATTTTCTCGGTCCATTGCATACGAATTCCACACCAGTTTGTACAGATATGACTGGATGAAACAGAAAATATCTGGTTTTGTTTTGGCTAACTCAATCCCAGATATTGCTACAGCCTCTGTGTTTGTGTATTCCTGATATTATTCACGGACTATATTGTTTGAATGTTTTTTATCGGGGAACATTTAATTTTGTGCTTGGAATCACTAATTGGTTCCACATGGAGACACGAGCTCTACACATCTGTATTCTCTAGGGAGAAAGCTAGAGGAACTGTGATGAACAAAGATGATATTTCTGTTTGTATAGATGTCATTTTATGCACTTGCCAAACGAAAAGACTTTGCTTTTCTCCAAAATCATTTTTACTGTGATTTTCTCGGTCCATTGCATACGAATTCCACTCCACTTTCACTGGATATGCCTGGATAAAACCAGAAATATCTGGTTTTTCTTTGGCTAACTCAATCCCAGATATTTCTACAGCCTCTGTTTTTGTGCATTCCTGATATTATCATCGGACTTTACTGTTTTGAATGTTTTTTTTTTTTTCAAGGAACATGTAATTTTGTTCTTGGAAACACTAATTGGTTCCACATGGAGACACCAGCTCTACACATTCGTATTTTTTAGGGAGAATGCTAGAGTTTCTGTGACAAACAACATGATATTTCTGTTTGTATCGATGACATTTTATGCACTTGCCTAATGTAAAGATTTGCTTTTCTCCAAAACCATTTGTACTGTGATTTTCTCGCTCCATTGCATAGGAATTCCACACCAGGTTGTTCTGATATGACTGGATGAAACCAGAAATATCCGATTATATTTTGGCTATCTCAATCCCAGATATTGTGACAGCCACTGTGTTTGTGTTTTCTGGATATTTTCAACGGACTTTATTGCTTTGAATGTTTTTTATCGGGGAATATTGAATTTTGAGCTTAGATACACTAATTGGTTCATCATGGAAACACCAGCTCCTCACATTCGTATTTTCTAGGGAGAAAGCTAGAGGGACTGTGTCAAAAAACATGATATTTCTGTTTGTATAGATGACATTTTATGCACTTGCCTAACGAATAGATTTTTCTTTTCTCCAAAAACTTTTTTACTGTGATTTTCTCGGTCCATTTCATACGAATTCCACTCCACTTTCTCTGGACATGGCTGGATGACACCAGAAATATCTGGTTTATTTTGGCTAACTCAATCCCAGATATGGCTACAGGCTCTGTGTTTGTTTTTTCCGGATATTTTCAATGACTTTATTGTTTTGAATGTTTTATCCAGGAACATTTTATTTTGAGCTTAGATACACTAATTGGTTCATCATGGGAACACCAGCTCTACACATTCGTATTTTCTAGGGAGAAAGCTAGAGGAACTGCGACAAACAAACATGATATTTCTGTTTGTATAGATGACATTTTATGCACTTGCCTAACGAAAAGACTTTGCTTTTCTCCAAAACCATCTTTACTGTGATTTTCTCGGTCCATTGCATATGAATTCCACACCAGTTTGTCCGGATATGACTGGATGAAACAGGAAATATCTGGTTTTGTTTTGGCTAACTCAATCCCAGATATTGCGACAGCCTCTGTGTTTGTGTTTTCTGGATATTATCGATGGATTTATTGCTTGAATGTTTTTATCAGGGAACATTTAATCTTTTACCATAGAAACACTAATTGGTTCATCATGGGGATACCAGCTCTAGACATTCGTATTTTCTAGAGAAAAAGCTAGAGGAACTGCGACAAATGAACATGACATTTCTGTTTGTATCGATGACATTATATGCACTTGCCTAATGAAAAGACTTTGCTTTTTTCCAAACGTTTTTTACTGTGATTTTCGTGGTCCATTGAATACGAATTCCACACCACTTTGTTCGGATATGACTGGATGAAATGAGAAATATCCGGTTTTATTGCGGTAAGATGGCCGAATAGGCAGGGAGCACACTATTTGTCTGGAGGTGAGACGGTTTAATATATGTGGAGATACTGCAGGGTCAAGGAAGAGTAGGGGATGAAACAGCAGAGGAAACATTTCCGGAACTATTGATTCACAGTGTACCTGCCTGCAGAGCGTGGGAGACACCAGCGGCAGACTCAACACACCAGCACTGTAATGCGAGGTGAGCCAAACCTCAATAGCCCGAGTCACCAGCGGGCAATTGGAAAGAGGAGGCTAGAGGGAACGAGGTTTGAAACTCCGTGGGGAAAAATTCACCAGGCTAACGAGAAGAGAGATAGGAAAAAAATAAAAAAAGTGACCGATACAGACACAAGTTTCTCTCTCTCCGCTCACCTCTCAAATGCGAGCAAGACAGAGCATGCGCCATTTTGGACATATGTCATAAGCAGGGCGACCGCAGGTCTGCAGCAGCCCTGAGTCTAGCAGAAACACCTGACTCTGGGGGGAGGGGTGAAATAACAGGAGATTAGCATCTAACTTGGCAACCCAGTGGGAGACTGCAGGAGAATTGGAGCCCATACTAAGGCAGCAGAGATTCCCTGTGTGGTCCTTGGGAAAGAGCTTCCAATCTCTGGCTCCTGGGGGTATATCCTTTGCCTGCTAACTACCTCCAATTACGTTCAGCTGTGCAAAATTACTTCCCTTTTGAATCAAAGAAAGAAAGGGAGATTTACCACACCTAACCTGGGAGTGTCATCTTTGACACACCCTCAACCATGAGGAACCAAACACAGCTCTCAGTCCACACTCATCTCAAGCCTGTAAGGCTCCACCGAAAGCAGGCAGTCCACTTAATATAGAGCCATAGTGTAACAAGAAAAAACACCACAGTGAAGAAACCAAATATCTCCAACATGCAAAACAACAAATGCAAAAACCGAGGTAACATGAACAAGGAAGACACTATGACACCCCCAAATGAAAAAGACACCCCAATTCAACATTACGAAGATGATGAGATCGAAGAAATGCAAGAAACAGATCTCAAAAAATTGATAAGAACATTAAGAAGTTCTCAAAAACAAATTCTTGAACTACAGAAATCCTTAATGGACAAGATAGAAAATCTCTCTCGTGAAAATGAAATATTAAGGAGGAATCCAAATGAAATGAAACAACTAGTGGAACAAGAAACTGTGATAGTGACGAGAAATCATAATGAAATGAAGAATTCAATACATCAAATGACAAACACATTAGAGAGCCTTAAGAGCAGAATGGGCGAAGCAGAAGAGAGAATATCAGACTTAGAAGACAGAGAACAGGAAAGGAAACAGGCAAACCAAAGAAAAGAAGAAGAAATCAGAAATCTAAAACATATTCTCCAGAATCTACAGGATACTAAAAAAAAAAAAAAACCAACATTCGCGTTCTAGGAGTTCCTGAAGGCATGGAGAGGGAGAAAGGATTAGAAGGCATTTTCAGTGAGATACTAGCAGAAAATTTCCCAGGTTTGGAGAAGGACAGAGGCATCTTAGTACAGGAAGCTTATAGAACCCCTAATAAACATGACCAAAAGAGATCCTCACCACGACATGTTGTAATCAAACTCACCACAGTGAAACATAAAGAAAAGATCCTAAAATGTGCAAGACAGAAATGTCAGATTACTCTTAGAGGATCTCCAATTAGACTCACAGCAGACTTCTCATCAGAAACCCTACAAGCTAGAAGGGAATGGCGAGACATAGCCCAGGTATTAAGAGAGAAAAACTGCCAGCCCAGAATACTATATCCTGCAAAGCTCTCATTTGTGAATGAAGGTGAAATTAAGACTTTCATAGCAAACAGAAACTGAAAGAATTTGTTGCCACTCATCCTGCCCTGCAAAAGATGCTTAAAGATGTCTTAGACACAGAAACACAGAAACATGGTCACCAATATTTCAACCAGATATTTTGGATTTTGAGCCTTCTTGGCATTCTTGACAGGCATTCAAAAAATCAAAGTTTCAAACAATCTGGTCTCTAAAATTTCCAGTATATCCTGGACTTTGGTTTTTCCAGTTTGGGCCCAACTGAAAAAATCAAAAGACCTATGTCTCTCATCTTATAGAGATACCAACTAATCAGTCTATTTGGATTATATTAGAAGGGCTGTCAAGATGTGATGTGGTACCAGACTTTAAGGTTCTATAATGGAAAATGCTATAATACAAATGTTTGAGAATTAAAAAGTCTAATGATCTTGTGTTACTAGACATGATAGTTATCTTAATGAGAAAGCCCCAGAGGCCTAAAGGGTTAAATACTTGTAAAATCCTACAGGTGCTTTCAAAAATACTGTGAAGTAAGCAAGTGCCTCTTGTTGGTTGATGAGTTTATAATTTTAAACATGGCGACTTAAAGTCTTTTGTCATCCATAGTTATATATGGTGTGCTGCTCATAAAACTAAAGCATTGTTGGTTCTGTGTTTAGCTGTCCTCCTATAGGTTCCTATGGACTTTTTCCAGCCACTTTTATTGTATTCAGTACTTTGGGATGGCTCTGTAAACAGATGAAGCCAATAATGTATTAACAGTACCAACTGAGAGAAAGTATGGTTAACTGAGGTTACTAAAAATAAAAAGCAATTCAAATCCATTGGCAATCTACAAAAAGAGTTAAAGATTTTAAAAGCTATTATTAAAATTGCTATATTGGCCTATTATGCTATATTATATGTGTGTACACATTGTATGTCCACATGGGGAAATTTTATTAAGAGTTTTATTTTAAATGGCTTATAGATAAGATTGTCCATAAATTTAAGCTGCTAAAATCAATCAAAGATACATTTTACTTTGTGGGACCTGAATCTGTGTATCATATGTTTTAAACTTGTTGGTAGAAAGAAACTAAAAACATTTAAATGGTTGTGCTTAAGTTTACTGGCTAAAAAACTACACCATGTTAGATATTTAAGAGGTGTTTTCAAATACATGATTCTTAAAATTTCTAGAAGGCATTGGACCCTCTGGTAAATATTTTCTTAAGTTGTTATCTAATGGTTGAAATGGTTTGCTAAGTATTCATGTAATATTGCTATTGTCAGCAAGTGATCTAGGACTTGCTCCCTCATTTCTCTATTCTAAGCCCAACTTGTTCTTTCATTTCTCTATTCTCTTCAAGGTAGGAAACTAATTCTATTATGAAGGAATCTGTAGGATGCACAATTTAATCTTTAGACCTTATAAAAGAGATGGCTAACATTTTTCTGCAATAGCATAGCCAAAATAAGAACTCAAATAATAATCTCATAACTAGATTCACTTCGCCATCAGCCAAGTATACAGTAAGTAGAAAAAACCTCCCTTTCAGACCAAAGGGAAAGAAAGTTTTAAAGTGAGAATATAATTTTCCTCATGGGCATTGTCTACCTTAGAAAAACTACTACAGAACATGCCTGTGACTATAGACTTGTAGTTCAGGCCACTGAAGATTAGAGATGGGACACGGGCACTCCCTTGACTTGCATCCTCTGGTCTGCTTTAACACAAACCAGGAGGAAAAGAAAGCTCGGCATCAGAAGCAATGGGTGGCAGGCCTATTAATGGCTGATCTGTACAGTGATCTGCCCTCAAGGAGACCCAACAGGCCAGTCCACTGCAGTGGCTTTCAATGTGGTAAGCCTGGGCTTCAGCAGAAGTCAGCTTGTGAAGAGCCCTGGCAGCTCTGCCAAGAGTTGGATCACTGGAAATGGACCTGCCCTGGAGTCAAAGGATGCCCAGGTCAGAGCCACAGATCTTATTCGCTCTAAGCTGAAAAGCCCTTCACTCAGCCCAACTTCCAAAGTAACCACTGCAGCTGAGGGGATGGTCAAGTAGGGTCAGCAACATTGCAGGCAGAACTGTAAATTTCTTGTTAGGGATGCCCCCTGCCTTGACCTGGCCAGCTCTCCTCCCAGGCCAGCCAAGTAATGAAAGTCAACAGAGTGCCTTCCCCTAGGAGGTTCACACCTCCCTTAGGATATACCCCATGTGAAGAGATAGATAGGTCTGGGCCTCTTAACTTACAAGGCCTAAAGCCCAACAGATTATTATCAAGCCCCTTCTATAAGGTTCTATTTACCTCTCAATCAGAAAAATTACTTGTAGCTTAGGCAGCACCTTTCTTAGCTCCTCTAATAATGACTCTGTCCTTTGTTCTAGGCCCTGTCTAGTGCACTTGGGCCTCATTCCTTTGTAATCATAACCCCTACTCTACCACCAATGGCTCTACTCCCAACCTGTGTGTACTGATGGTCCTCTTCCCCACTTAATGCTGTATAATTGTTCAAACCTGGAAAATTACACTCTTAGGATCATTGGTTACTATCCTCACTCTATCTTTTATGACCTTGTCTAAATATGATCAGAGTCGGTAAACTTGGAAGGCTTCCATAGCCTTGGCAACTCATGACGACAGCCTAGGATGGTTACTGGCTCCATAAACTAGAGTGTCAATTTGTTGGGTCAACAACAGGAGCCACTGTGCACTTGCTCCTCATATGGGATCTCTGTCCTTAATGTACTGTACATTGTGATTTAATGCTATAACTAGTACTCAAACAGTATATTTCACTTTGTGTTTCTATGTGGGTGCAAACTGTTGAAATCTTTCTACTAAATTGATCTGTATATAAAGAGAATTGAAAATGAATCTTCATGTGTATGGAAGGAGAGAGGGAGTGGGAGAGGGGAGGGTTGTGGGTGGGAAGGAAGTTATAGGAGGGAGAAGCCATAGTTATCCATAAGTTGTACACTGGAAATTTATATTCATTAAATAAAAGTTAAAAAAAAAGAAATATCCGGTTTTGTCTTGGCTACTCAATCCGAAATATTGTGAAAGCCTCTGTATTTGTGTTTTCTGAATATTGTTGATGGACTTTATTGTTTTGAATGTTTTTTATCTGGGAACATTTAATTTTGTTCCGTAGAAACACTAATTGCTTCCTCATGGGGACACCAGCTCTACACATTCGTATTTTCTAGGGATAACGCAAGAGGAACTGCGGTAAACAAACATGATATTTCTGTTTGTATCGATGACATTTTATGCACTTGCCTAACAAAAGGAATTTGCTTTTCTCCGAAACATTTTTCTGTTATTTCTCGGTACACTTGATACGAAATCCACACCAGTTTGTCCGGATATGACTGGATGAAACCAGAAATATCCGGTTTTGTTTTGGCAAACTCAGTCCCAGATATTGCTACAGCCTCTGTGTTTGTGTTTTCCTATTATTATCCACAGATTTTTTGTTTTGAATGTTTTTTATCAGTGAACATTTTCTTTTGATATTGGAAACACTAATTGGTCCCATTAGGAGATACCAGCTCTACACATTCCTATTTTCTAGGGAGAAAACTAGAGGAACCGCGACAAACAAACATGAAATTTCTGATTGTATCGATGACATTTTATGCAGTTGCCTAACAAAAAGACTTTGCTTTTCTCCAAAACATTTTTCTGTTATTCATCAGTAAACTTGATACGAAATCCACACCAGTTTGTCCGGATATGACTGGATGAAACCAGAAATATCCGGTTTTGTTTTGGCAAACTCAGTCCCAGATATTGCTACAGCCTCTGTGTTTGTGTTTTCCTATTATAATCCACGGATTTTTTGTTTTGAATGTTTTTTATTAGTGAGCATTTTCTTTTGTTCTTGCAAACACTAATTGGTCCCACCTGGAAATACCAGCTCTACACATTCGTAGTTACTAGGGAGAAAGCTTGAAGAACTGTGACAAACAAACATGATATTTCTGTTTGTTTAGATGACATTTTATGCACTTGCCTAACGAAAAGACTTTGCTTTTCTCCAAAACCATTTTTACTGTGATTTTCTCGGTCCATTGCATACGAATTCCAAACCAGTTTATCGGATATGACTGGATGAAACCGGAAATATCCGGTTGTGTTTTTGCTAACTCAATCCCAGATATTGCTACATTCTCTGTGTTTCTATATTCCTGATATTATCCACAGACTTCTTGGTTTTGAATGTTTTTTATAAGGTAAAATTTAATTTTGCGCTTGGAATCACTAATTGGATCCACATGAAGACACCAGCTCTACACATTCTATTTTTTTGGGAGAAAGCAAGAGGAACTGTGGCAAAAAAACATGATATTTCTGTTTGTATAGATTACATTCTATACACTTGCCTAATGAAAAGACTTTGCTTTTCTCCAAAACCATTTTACTCTGATTTTCACAGCCCAATGCATATAAATTCCAAACCACTTTGTCTGGATATGACTGGATGAAACCAGAAATATCCGGTTTTGTTTTGGCTAACTCAATCCCAGATATTGCTACAGCCTCTGTGTTTGTGTTTTCTGGATATTATCGATGGACTTTATTGTTTTGAATGTTTTTATCAGGGAACATTTAATTTTGTACTGTTGAAACAGTAATTGTTTCATCATGGGAACTCCAGCTCTACACATTCGTATTTTCTAGGGAGAAAGCTAGAAGAACTGGGGCAAACAAACATGATATTTCTGTTTGTATAGATGACATTTTATGCACTTGCCTAACAAAAAGACTTTGCTTTTCTCCAAAACCATTTTTACTGTGATTTTCTCGGTCCATTGCATACAAATTCCACACCACATTTTCCTGATATGACTGGATGAAACCGGAAATATCTGATTTTTTTTTTTTTTTGCTGACTCAATCCCAAATATTGCTACAGCCTCTGTGTTTATGTTTTCTGGATATCATCAATGGACTTTATTTTTTTTTGAATGTTTTTTATCGGGGAGCATTTTATTTTGATCTTGGATACAGTAATTGGTTCCGCATGGAGACACCAGCTGAACATGTTCGTATTTTCTAGGGAGAAAGCTAGAGGAAATGCGGCATACAAACATGATATTTCTGTTTGTATAGATGACATTTTATGCACTTGCCTAACGAAAAGACTTTGCTTTTCTCCAAAACCATTTGTACTGTGATTTTCTCGGTCCATTGCATATGAATTCCACACCAGTTTGTCCGGATATGACTGGATGAAAACAGAAATATCCGGTCGTGTTTTGGCTAACTCAATCCGAAGTATTGTGAAAGCCTCTGTGTTTGTGTTTTCTGGATATGATCAATGGAATTTATTGTTTTGAATATTTTTATCAGGGAACATTTAATTTTGTACCATTGAAACACTAATTGGTTCATCATGGGGACACCAGCTCTACATATTGGTATTTTCTAGGGAGACAGCTAGAGGAACTGCAGCATACAAACATGATATTTCTGTTTGTATAGATGACATTTTATGCACTTGCCTAAAGAAAAGACTTTGCTATTCTCCAAAACTATTTTTACTGTGATTTTCTCGGTCCATTGCATACGAATTCCACACCAGTTTGTACAGATATGACTGGATGAAACAGAAAATATCCGGTTTTGTTTTGGCTAACTCAATCCCAGATATTGCTACAGCCTCTGTGTTTGTGTATTCCTGATATTATCCACGGACTATATTGTTTGAATGTTTTTTATCGGGGAACATTTAATTTTGTGCTTGGAATCACTAATTGGTTCCACATGGAGACACCAGCTCTACACATCTGTATTTTCTAGGGAGAAAGCGAGAGGAACTGTGACGAACAAAGATATTTCTGTTTGTATAGATGTCATTTTATGCACTTGCCTAACGAAAAGACTTTGCTTTTCTCCAAAACCATTTTTACTGTGAATATCTCAGTCCATTGCTTACGAATTCCACAACTATTTACCTGATATGACCGTTTGAAAATGGAAATATCTGGTTTTGTTTGGCTAACTCAATCCCAGATATTGCTACAACCTCTGTGTTTGTGTATTCCTGATATTATCAACGGACTTTATTGTTTTGAATGTTTTTTTTATCAGGGAACATTTAATTTTGTGCTTGGAAACACTAATTGTTTCCACATGGAGACACCAGCTCTACACCTCCGTATTTTCTATGGAAAATCTAGGGGAACTGCCACAAACAAACATGATATTTCTGTTTGTATAGATGACATTTTATGTACTTGCCTAAGGAAAAGACTTTGCATTTCTCCAAAACCATTTTTACTGTGATTTTCACGGTCCATTGTATACGATTTCCACACCACATTGTCCGGATATGACGGGATGAAACCGGAAATATCCAGTTTTCTTTTGGCTAACTCAATTGCAGATATTGCTACACCCTCTGTGTTTGTGTATTCGTGATATTATCCACCGACTTTATTGTGTTGAATGTTTTTTTTCAGAGAACATTTAATTTTGTGCTTGCCATCACTAATTGGTTCCACATACAGACTCCAGCTCTACACATTCCTATTTTCTAGGGATAAAGCTAAAAGAACTGCGGCAAACAAACATGATATTTCAGTTTCTATAGATGACATTTTATGCACTTGCCTAACGAAAAGACTTTGCTTTTCTACAAAACCATTGTTACTGTGGTTTTCTTGGTCCATTGCATAGGAATTCCACACCACTTTGTCTGTATTTGAAAGGATGAAACCGAAAATATCTGGTTTAGTCGGCTAACTCAATCCCAGATATTGCTACAGGCTCTGTGTTTGTGTATTCCTGATAGTATCCACAGACTTTATTGTTTTGAATGTTTTTATCAGGGAACATTTAATTTTATGCTTGAAAACACTAATTGTTTCCAAATGGAGACACCAGCTCTACATATTTGCATTTTCAAGGGAGAAAGCTAGAAGAACTGCCGCAAACAAACATGATATTTCTGTTTGTGTCGATGATATTTTATCTACTTGCCTAATGAAAAGACTTTGCTTTTCTCCCAAACCATTTTTACTGTGATTCTCTCAGTCCATTGCATACGAA
Source organism: Lepus europaeus (assembly GCF_033115175.1). NCBI lineage: Eukaryota > Metazoa > Chordata > Mammalia > Lagomorpha > Leporidae > Lepus > Lepus europaeus. The sequence continues at coordinate 363,034 of NW_026909027.1, read as the reverse complement.
TTCCACACCACTTTGTCTGTATATGAAAGGATGAAACCGAAAATATCTGGTTTTGTGGGCTAACTCAATCCCAGATATTGCTACAACATCTGTGTTTGTGTATTCCTGATATTATCCACAGACTTTATTGTTTTGAATGTTTTTATCAGGGAACATTTAATTTTGTGCTTGAAAACACTAATTGTTTTCACATGGAGACACCAGCTCTACATATTTGCATTTTCAAGGGAGAAAGCTAGAAGAACTGCCGCAAACAAACATGATATTTCTGTTTGTATCGATGATATTTTATGTGCTTGCCTAATTGAAAGACTTTGCTTTTCTCCAAAACCATTTTTACTGTGATGTTCTCGGTCCATTACATATGAATTCCACACCACTTTGTGGAATGACTGGATGATACCAAAAGTATCTGGTTGTGTTTTGGCTAACTCAATCCGAAATATTGCTACAGCCACTGTGTTTGTGTATTCCTGATATTATTCACGGACTTTATTTTTTTGAATGTTTTTTTCAGGGAACATTTAATTTGGTGCTTGGAAACACGAATTGGTTCCACATGGAGACACCAGCTCTACACATTAGTATATTGAAGGGAGATAGCTAGAGGAACTGGGACAAACAAACGTGATATTTCTGTTTGTATAGATGACATTGTAAGCACTTGCCTAACGAAAAGACTTTGCTTTTCTCCAAAACCATTTTTACTGTGATTTTCTCAGTCCATTGCATAGGAATTCCAAACCACTTTGTCTTTATATCAAAGGATGAAACAGAAAATATCTGGTTTTGTGGGCTAACTCAATCCGAGATATTGCTACAGGCTCTGTGTTTGTGTATTCCTGATATTATCCACAGACTTTATTGTTTTGAATGTTTTTATCAGGGAACATTTAATTTTGTGCTTGGAAACACTAATTGTTTCCACATGGAGACACCAGCTCTACATATTTGCATTTTCAAGGGAGAAAGCTAGAGGAACTGCCGCAAACAAACATGATATTTCTGTTTGTATCAATGATATTTTATCTACTTGCCTAATGAAAAGACTTTGCTTTTCTCCAAAACCATTTTTACTGTGAATTTCTCGGTCCATTGCATACGAATTCCACACCACTTTGTCCGGATATGGCTGGATGAAACCAGAAATATCCGGTTGTGTTTTGGCTAATTCAATCTGAAATATTGTGAAAGCCTCTGTGTTTGTGTTTTCTGGATATTATCGATGGACTTTATTGTTTTGAATGTTTTTATCAGGGAACATTTAATTTTGTACTGTTGAAACAGTAATTGTTTCATCATGGGAACTCCAGCTCTACACATTCGTATTTTCTAGGGAGAAAGCTAGAAGAACTGGGGCAAACAAACATGATATTTCTGTTTGTATAGATGACATTTTATGCACTTGCCTAACGAAAAGACTTTGCTTTTCTCCAAAACCATTTTTACGGTGATTTTCTCGGTCCATTGCATACAAATTCCACACCACATTTTCCTGATATGACTGGATGAAACCGGAAATATCTGATTTTTTTTTTTTTTTTTTGCTGACTCAATCCCAAATATTGCTACAGCCTCTGTGTTTGTGTTTTCTGGATATCATCAATGGACTTTATTTTTTTTGAATGTTTTTTATCGGGGAGCATTTTATTTTGAGCTTGGATACAGTAATTGGTTCCGCATGGAGACACCAGCTGAACATGTTCGTATTTTCTAGGGAGAAAGCTAGAGGAAATGCGGCATACAAACATGATATTTCTGTTTGTATAGATGACATTTTATGCACTTGCCTAATGAAAAGACTTTGCTTTTCTCCAAAACCATTTGTACTGTGATTTTCTCGGTCCATTGCATACGAATTCCACACCAGTTTGTACGGATATGACTGGATGAAAACAGAAATATCCGGTCGTGTTTTGGCTAACTCAATCCGAAGTATTGTGAAAGCCTCTGTGTTTGTGTTTTCTGGATATGATCAATGGAATTTATTGTTTTGAATATTTTTATCAGGGAACATTTAATTTTGTACCATTGAAACACTGATTGGTTCATCATGGGGACACCAGCTCTACATATTGGTATTTGCTATTTGCTATTGGTATATTGCTATTCTCCAAAACTATTTTTACTGTGATTTTCTCGGTCCATTGCATCCGAATTCCACACCAGTTTGTACAGATATGACTGGATGAAACAGAAAATATCCGGTTTTGTTTTGGCTAACTCAATCCCAGATATTGCTACAGCGTCTGTGTTGGTGTATTCCTGATATCATCCACGGACTATATTGTTTGAATGTTTTTTATCGGGGAACATTTAATTTTGTGCTTGGAATCACTAATTGGTTTCATATGGAGGAACCAGATCTGCACTTTCGTATTTTCTAGGGAGAAAGCTAGAGGAACTGTGGCAAACTAATATATTTCTGTTTGTATAGATGACATTTTATGCACTTGCCTAACGAAAGACTTTGCTTTTCTCCAAAACCATTTTTCTGTGATTTTCTCGGTACACTTCATATGAATTCTACACGAGTTTGTTCGGATATGACAGGATGAAACCGGAAATGTCCGGTTTTGTTTTGGCTAATTCAACCCCAGATATTGCTACAGCCTCTGTGTTTGTGTATTCCTGATATTATCCATGGACTTTATTGTTTTGAATGTTTTTTATTAGGGAACGTTTGATTTTGTTCTTGGAAAAACTAATGGGTTCCACATGGAGACACCAGCTCTACATATTCGTATTTCTAGGGAGAAAGCTAGACGAACTGGGGCAAACAAACATGATATTTCTGTTTCTATCGAGGACATTTTATGCACTTGCCGAAGGAAATACCTTGCTTTTCTCCAAAACCATTTGTACTGTGATTTTCTCGGTCCATTGCATACGAATTCCACTCCAGTTTCTGCGGATATGACTGGATGAAACCGGAAATATCCGGTTTTATTTTGACTAACTCAATCCCAGATATTGCTACAGCCTCTGTGTTTGTGTTTTCTGGATATTATCGATGGACTTATGGTTTTAAATATTTTTATCAGGGAACATTTAATTTTGTACTGTGGAAACACTAATTGGTTCATCATGGGGACACAAGCTCTACACATTCGTATTTTCTAGGGAGAAAGCTAGAGGAACTGCGGCAAACAAACATGATATTTCTGTTTGTATAGATGACATTATATGCACTTGCCAAACGAAAAGACTTTGCTTTTCTCCAAAACCATTTGTACTGTGATTTTCTCAGTCCATTGCATACGAATTCCACATCAGTTTGTCCGGATATGACTGGATGAAACTGGGAATATCCGGGATTTTTTTTTTGGCTAACTCAATCCCAGATAATCTACAGCATCTGTGTTTGTGTTTTCCTGATATTATCAAAGGACTTTATTGTTTTGAATATTTTTTATCAGGGAACATTTAATTTTGTGCTTAGAAACACTGATTGGTTCCACATGGAGACACCAGCTCTACACATTCATATTTTCTAGGGAAAAAGCGAGAGGAACTGTGGGAAAGAAACATGATATTTCTGTTTCTATAGATGACATTTTATGCACTGGATGTAACCGGAAATATCCAGTTTTGTTTTAGCTAACTCAATGCCAGATAATGCTACCGCCTCTGTGTTTGTGTATTCCTGATATTATCCACAGACTTTATTGTTTTGCATGTTTTTTTTTCAGGGAACATTTTATTTAGTGCTTGGAATCACTAATTGGTTCCACATAGAGACACCAGCTCTACACATTCATATTTTCTAGGGAGAAAGCTAGAGGAACTGTGACAAACAAAAATGGTATTTCTGTTTGTGTAGATCACATTTTATACACTTGCCTAACAAAAAGACTTTGCTTTTCTCCAAAACCATTTTTACTCTGATTTTCTCAGTCCATTGCATACGAATTCCACACCACTTTGTCCCTATATGCCTGGATGAAAACAGAAATATCCGGTTGTGTTTTGGCTAACTCAATCCAAAATACTGTGAAAACCTCTGTGTTTGTGTTTTCTGGATATTATCGATGGACGTTATTGTTTTGAATGTTTTTATCAGGGAACATTTAATTTTGTACCATTGAAACATGAATTGTTTCATCACGGGAACACCATTTCTACCCATTCGTATTTTCTAGAGAGAATGCTAGAGGAACTGCGGCAAACAAAGATGATATTTCTGTTTGTATAGATGACATTTTATGCACTTGCCTAACGAAAAGACTTTGCTTTTCTCCAAAACCATTTTTACTGGGATTTTCTCGGTCCATTGCATACGAATTCCACACCAGTTTGTCCGGATATGACTGGATGAAACCGGAAATATCCGGTTTTGTTTTGGCTAACTCAATCCCAGATATTGTTACAGCCTCTGTGTTTGTTTTTTTCGGATATTGTCAACGGACTTTATTGTTTTGAATGTTTTTTATCGGGGAACATTTTATTTTGAGCTGGGAGACAGTAATTGGTTCCACATGGGGACACCAGCTCTATACATTCGTATTTGCTAGGGAGAAAGCTACAGGAACTGCGGCAAACAAACATGATATTTCTGTTTGTATCGATGAAATTCTATCTACTTGCCTAATGAAAAGACTTTGCTTTTCTCCAAAACCATTTTTACTGTGATTTTCTTGGTCCATTGCATACGAATTCCACACCATTTTGTCCAGATACTACTGAATGAAACCGGAAATATCTGGGTTTTTTTGGCTCCCTCAATCCCAGATATTGCTAGCGCCCCTGTGTTTGTTTTTTCTGTATACTATCAATAGACTTTATTGTTTTGAATATTTTTTGTCAGGGAACGTATTATTTTGAGCTTGGATACAGTAATTGGTTCCACATGGAGACACCAGCTCTACACATTCGTATTTTCTAGGTTTAAAGCTAGAGGAAGTACGGCAAACAAACATGATATTTCTGTTTGTATAGATGACATTTTATGCTCTTGCCTAACGAAATGACTTTGCTTTTCTCCAAAACCATTTTTACTGTGATTTTCTCGGTCCATTGCATACGAATTCCATACCAGTTTGTCCGGATATGACTGGATGAAACCAGAAATATCCAGTTGTGTTTTGGCTAATTCAATCCGAAAAATTGTGAAAGCCTCTGTGTTTGTGTTTTTAGTGTTTTATCAATGGAATTTATGGTTGTGAATGTTTTTATCAGGGAGCATTACATTTTGTACCATTGAAACACTAATTGGTTCATCATCGGGACACCAGCTCCACACAGTCGTATTTTCTGTGGAGAAAGCTAGAGGAACTGCGGCAAACAAACGTGATATTTCTGTTTGTATCAATGATATTTTATCTACTTGCCTAATGAAAAGACTTTGCTTTTCTGCCAAACCAATTTACTGTGATTTTCTCGGTCCATTGCATACAAATTCCACACCAGTTTGTCCGGAAACGACTGGATGAAATCAGAAATATCCGGTTGTGTTTTAGCTGATTCAATCTGAAATATTGTGAAAGCCTCTGTGTTTGTTTTTTTTTTTTTTTTGGATAAAATCCACGGACTTTATTGTTTTGAATGTTTTTATCAGGGAACATTTAATTTTGTACTGTTGAAACAGTAATTGTTTCATCATGGGAACTCCAGCTCTACACATTCGTATTTTCTAGGGAGAAAGCTAGAAGAACTGGGGCAAACAAACATGATATTTCTGTTTGTATAGATGACATTTTATGCACTTGCCTAACGAAAAGACTTTGCTTTTCTCCAAAACCATTTTTACGGTGATTTTCTCGGTCCATTGCATACAAATTCCACACCACATTTTCCTGATATGACTGGATGAAACCGGAAATATCTGATTTTTTTTTTTTTTGCTGACTCAATCCCAAATATTGCTACAGCCTCTGTGTTTGTGTTTTCTGGATATCATCAATGGACTTTATTTTTTTTGAATGTTTTTTATCGGGGAGCATTTTATTTTGAGCTTGGATACAGTAATTGGTTCCGCATGGAGACACCAGCTGAACATGTTCGTATTTTCTAGGGAGAAAGCTAGAGGAAATGCGGCATACAAACATGATATTTCTGTTTGTATAGATGACATTTTATGCACTTGCCTAATGAAAAGACTTTGCTTTTCTCCAAAACCATTTGTACTGTGATTTTCTCGGTCCATTGCATACGAATTCCACACCAGTTTGTACGGATATGACTGGATGAAAACAGAAATATCCGGTCGTGTTTTGGCTAACTCAATCCGAAGTATTGTGAAAGCCTCTGTGTTTGTGTTTTCTGGATATGATCAATGGAATTTATTGTTTTGAATATTTTTATCAGGGAACATTTAATTTTGTACCATTGAAACACTGATTGGTTCATCATGGGGACACCAGCTCTACATATTGGTATTTGCTATTTGCTATTGGTATATTGCTATTCTCCAAAACTATTTTTACTGTGATTTTCTCGGTCCATTGCATCCGAATTCCACACCAGTTTGTACAGATATGACTGGATGAAACAGAAAATATCCAGTTTTGTTTTGGCTAACTCAATCCCAGATATTGCTACAGCGTCTGTGTTTGTGTATTCCTGATATCATCCACGGACTATATTGTTTGAATGTTTTTTATCGGGGAACATTTAATTTTGTGCTTGGAATCACTAATTGGTTTCATATGGAGGAACCAGATCTGCACTTTCGTATTTTCTAGGGAGAAAGCTAGAGGAACTGTGGCAAACTAATATATTTCTGTTTGTATAGATGACATTTTATGCACTTGCCTAACGAAAGACTTTGCTTTTCTCCAAAACCATTTTTCTGTGATTTTCTCGGTACACTTCATATGAATTCTACACGAGTTTGTTCGGATATGACAGGATGAAACCGGAAATGTCCGGTTTTGTTTTGGCTAATTCAACCCCAGATATTGCTACAGCCTCTGTGTTTGTGTATTCCTGATATTATCCATGGACTTTATTGTTTTGAATGTTTTTTATTAGGGAACGTTTGATTTTGTTCTTGGAAAAACTAATGGGTTCCACATGGAGACACCAGCTCTACATATTCGTATTTCTAGGGAGAAAGCTAGACGAACTGGGGCAAACAAACATGATATTTCTGTTTCTATCGAGGACATTTTATGCACTTGCCGAAGGAAATACCTTGCTTTTCTCCAAAACCATTTGTACTGTGATTTTCTCGGTCCATTGCATACGAATTCCACTCCAGTTTCTGCGGATATGACTGGATGAAACCGGAAATATCCGGTTTTATTTTGACTAACTCAATCCCAGATATTGCTACAGCCTCTGTGTTTGTGTTTTCTGGATATTATCGATGGACTTATGGTTTTAAATATTTTTATCAGGGAACATTTAATTTTGTACTGTGGAAACACTAATTGGTTCATCATGGGGACACAAGCTCTACACATTCGTATTTTCTAGGGAGAAAGCTAGAGGAACTGCGGCAAACAAACATGATATTTCTGTTTGTATAGATGACATTATATGCACTTGCCAAACGAAAAGACTTTGCTTTTCTCCAAAACCATTTGTACTGTGATTTTCTCAGTCCATTGCATACGAATTCCACATCAGTTTGTCCGGATATGACTGGATGAAACTGGGAATATCCGGGATTTTTTTTTTGGCTAACTCAATCCCAGATAATCTACAGCATCTGTGTTTGTGTTTTCCTGATATTATCAAAGGACTTTATTGTTTTGAATATTTTTTATCAGGGAACATTTAATTTTGTGCTTAGAAACACTGATTGGTTCCACATGGAGACACCAGCTCTACACATTCATATTTTCTAGGGAAAAAGCGAGAGGAACTGTGGGAAAGAAACATGATATTTCTGTTTCTATAGATGACATTTTATGCACTGGATGTAACCGGAAATATCCAGTTTTGTTTTAGCTAACTCAATGCCAGATAATGCTACCGCCTCTGTGTTTGTGTATTCCTGATATTATCCACAGACTTTATTGTTTTGCATGTTTTTTTTTTCAGGGAACATTTTATTTAGTGCTTGGAATCACTAATTGGTTCCACATAGAGACACCAGCTCTACACATTCATATTTTCTAGGGAGAAAGCTAGAGGAACTGTGACAAACAAAAATGGTATTTCTGTTTGTGTAGATCACATTTTATACACTTGCCTAACAAAAAGACTTTGCTTTTCTCCAAAACCATTTTTACTCTGATTTTCTCAGTCCATTGCATACGAATTCCACACCACTTTGTCCCTATATGCCTGGATGAAAACAGAAATATCCGGTTGTGTTTTGGCTAACTCAATCCAAAATACTGTGAAAACCTCTGTGTTTGTGTTTTCTGGATATTATCGATGGACGTTACTGTTTTGAATGTTTTTATCAGGGAACATTTAATTTTGTACCATTGAAACATGAATTGTTTCATCACGGGAACACCATTTCTACCCATTCGTATTTTCTAGAGAGAATGCTAGAGGAACTGCGGCAAACAAAGATGATATTTCTGTTTGTATAGATGACATTTTATGCACTTGCCTAACGAAAAGACTTTGCTTTTCTCCAAAACCATTTTTACTGGGATTTTCTCGGTCCATTGCATACGAATTCCACACCAGTTTGTCCGGATATGACTGGATGAAACCGGAAATATCCGGTTTTGTTTTGGCTAACTCAATCCCAGATATTGTTACAGCCTCTGTGTTTGTTTTTTTCGGATATTGTCAACGGACTTTATTGTTTTGAATGTTTTTTATCGGGGAACATTTTATTTTGAGCTGGGAGACAGTAATTGGTTCCACATGGGGACACCAGCTCTATACATTCGTATTTGCTAGGGAGAAAGCTACAGGAACTGCGGCAAACAAACATGATATTTCTGTTTGTATCGATGAAATTCTATCTACTTGCCTAATGAAAAGACTTTGCTTTTCTCCAAAACCATTTTTACTGTGATTTTCTTGGTCCATTGCATACGAATTCCACACCATTTTGTCCAGATACTACTGAATGAAACCGGAAATATCTGGGTTTTTTTGGCTCCCTCAATCCCAGATATTGCTAGCGCCCCTGTGTTTGTTTTTTCTGTATACTATCAATAGACTTTATTGTTTTGAATATTTTTTGTCAGGGAACGTATTATTTTGAGCTTGGATACAGTAATTGGTTCCACATGGAGACACCAGCTCTACACATTCGTATTTTCTAGGTTTAAAGCTAGAGGAAGTACGGCAAACAAACATGATATTTCTGTTTGTATAGATGACATTTTATGCTCTTGCCTAACGAAATGACTTTGCTTTTCTCCAAAACCATTTTTACTGTGATTTTCTCGGTCCATTGCATACGAATTCCATACCAGTTTGTCCGGATATGACTGGATGAAACCAGAAATATCCAGTTGTGTTTTGGCTAATTCAATCCGAAAAATTGTGAAAGCCTCTGTGTTTGTGTTTTTAGTGTTTTATCAATGGAATTTATGGTTGTGAATGTTTTTATCAGGGAGCATTACATTTTGTACCATTGAAACACTAATTGGTTCATCATCGGGACACCAGCTCCACACAGTCGTATTTTCTGTGGAGAAAGCTAGAGGAACTGCGGCAAACAAACGTGATATTTCTGTTTGTATCAATGATATTTTATCTACTTGCCTAATGAAAAGACTTTGCTTTTCTGCCAAACCAATTTACTGTGATTTTCTCGGTCCATTGCATACAAATTCCACACCAGTTTGTCCGGAAACGACTGGATGAAATCAGAAATATCCGGTTGTGTTTTAGCTGATTCAATCTGAAATATTGTGAAAGCCTCTGTGTTTGTTTTTTTTTTTTTTTTGGATAAAATCCACGGACTTTATTGTTTTGAATGTTTTTTATCAGGGAAAATTTAATTTTGTACCATTGAAACACTAATTGGTTCATCATGATGACACCAGCTTCACACATTCGTATTTTCTAGGGAGAAAGCTAGAGGATCTGCAGCAAACAAACATGATATTTCTGTTTGTATAGATGACATTTTATGCACTTGCCTAACGAAAAGACTCTGCTTTTCTCCAAACCATTTTACTATGATTTTTTCGGTCCATTGTATATGAATTGCACACCAGTTTGTCCGAATATGACTGGATGAAACAGGAAATATCCTGTTTTTTTTGGCTAACTCAATCCCAGATATTGCTACAGACTCTGTTTTTTTGTGTATTCCTTATATTATCCACGCACTTTATTGTTTCAAAATTTTTTTATCAGGGAACATTTAATTTTGTTCTTGGAAACACTAATTGTTTCCACATGGAGGCACCAGCTCTACATATTCGTATTTTCTAGGGAGAAAGCTAGAGGAACTGCGGCAAAGAAACATGATATTTCTGTTTGTATAGATGACATTTTATGCACCTTCCTAATGAAAAGATTTGCATTTCTCCAAAACCATTTTTACTGTTATTTTCTCGGACCATTGTATACGAATTCCATAGCACTTTATCTGGATATGACTGGATGAAACAGGAAATATCTGGTTGTGTTTTGGCTAACTCAATCCCAGATATTGCTACAGCCTCTGTGTTTGTGTTTTCTGGATATTATCAACGGACTTTATTGTTTTGATAGTTTTTTATCGGGGAATAATTAATTTTGAGCTTGGATACAGTAATTGGTTCCACATGGAGACACCAACTCTACATATTCATTTTTTTAGGGACAAAGCTAGTGGAACTGTGGCAAACAAACATGATGTTTCTGTTTGTATCGATGAAAATTATGGACTTGCCTAACGAAACAAATTTGCTTTATTCAAAATCCTATTATACAGTGATTTTCTCGGTCCATATCATCGGAATTCAAAAGGACTTTTTCCGGGTATGACTGGATGAAACCAGAAATATCCGGTTGTGATTTGGCTAACTCAATCTGAAATATTGTGACAGCCTCTGTGTTTGTGTTTTCTGGATATTATCAATGGACTTATTGCTTTGAATATTTTTATCAGGGAATATTTAATTTTGTACCGAAGAAACACTATTTGCTTCATCATGGGGGCACCAGCTCTGCACATTCGTATTTTCTAGGGAGAAAGCTAGAGGAATTACGACAAACAAACATGATATTTCTGTTTGTCTAGATGACATTTTATGCACTTGACTAAGGAAAAGACTTTGCTTTTCTCCAAAACCATTTTTACTGTGATTTTCTCGGTCCATTGCATATGAATAACACACCAGTTTGTCTGGACATGACTGGGTGAAACCAGAAATATCTGGCTGTCTTTTAGCTAACTCAATCCGAAATATTGTAAAAGCCTCTGTGTTTGTGTTTTCTGGATATTATCAATGGTCTTTATTGTTTTGAATGTTTTTTTTAGGGAGCATTTAATTTTGTACCGTTGAAACACTAATTGGTTCATCATGGGGACACCAGCTCTACACATTCGTATTTTCTATGGAGAAAGCTAGAGGAACTGCGGCAAAAAACATGATATTTCTGTTTCTATTGATGACATTTTATGTACTTGCCTAACGAAAAGACTTTTCTCCAAAACCATTTTTCCTGTGGTTTTCTCGGTCCATTGCATACGAATTCCACACCACTTTGTCCGGATATGACTGGATGAAACAGGAAATATCCGGTTTTTTTGGCTAACTCAATCCCAGATATGGCTACAGCCTCTGTGTTTGTGTATTCCAGATCTAATCCACAGATTTTATTGTTTTGAATGTTTTTTATCAGGGAACATTTAATTTTGTGCTTGGAATCACTGATTTGTTGCACATGGAGACACCAGCTCTACAAAATCTTATTTTCTAGGGAGAAAGCTAGAGAAACTGCGACAAACAAACATGATATTTCTGTTTGTATAGATGACATTTTTATGCACTTGCCTAATGAAAAGACTTTGCTTTTCTCCAGAACCATTTTTACTCTGATTTTCTCTATCCATTGCATACGAATACCACACCAGGTTGTTCGGATATGACTGGATGAAAACAGAATTATCCAGTTGTCTTTTGGCTAACTCAATCTGAAATATTGTGAAAGCCTCTGTGTTAGTGTTTTCTGGATATTATCGATGGACTTTATTGTTTTGAGTGTTTTTATCAGGGAACATTTCATTTTGTACCGTTGAAACACTAATTGGTTCATCATGGGAACACCAGCTCCAAACATTCTTATTTTCTATGGAGAAAGCTAGAGGAACTGCGGCAACAAACAAACATGATATTTCTGTTTGTATAAATGACATTTTATGCACTTGCCTGATGAAAAGATTTTGCTTTTCTCCAGAACCATTTGTACAGTGATTTTCTCGGTCCATTGCATACGAACTCCACACCAGTTTGTCCGGATATGACTGGATGAAACCAGAAATATCCGGTTGTGTTTTGGCTAACTCAATCCCAGATTTTGCTACAGCCTCTGTGTTTGTGTTTTCTGAGTATTATCCACCGACTTTATTGTTTTGAATGTTTTTTTTTTTAAATCGGTGAACTTTTAATTTTGAGCTTAGTTACAATAATTGGTTAAACATGGAGACAGCAGCTTTACATATTGGTATTTTCTAGGGTGATAGCTAGAGGAACTGTGGCAACAAACATGATATTTCTGTTTGCATAGATGACATTTTATGCTCTTGCCTAACGAAAAGACTTTGCTTTTCTCCAAAACCATTTTTACTTTGATTGTTTTGGTCCTTTGCCTACGAATTCCAAACGACTTTGTCCAGATATGACTGGATGAAACCAGAAATATCCAGTTGTGTTTTGGTTAACTCAATCCCAGATATTGCTACAGCCTCCGTGTTTGTGTATTCCTGATGTAATCCACGGACTTTATGGTTTTGAATTTTTTTTTTAACAGGGGACATTTTATTTTGAGCTTGAAAAACTAATTGGTTCCACATGGAGTCACCAGCTCCACATATTCGTATTTTCTCGGGAGAAAGCTAGAGGAACTGCGGCAAACAATCATGATATTTCTGTTTGTCTAGATGACATTTTATGCACTTGCCTAATGAAAAGACTTTTCTTTTCTCCAAAACCTTTTTTACTGTGATTTTCTCGGTCCATTGCATATGAATAACACAGCTGTTTGTCTGGACATGACTGGGTGAAACCGGAAATATCCGGTTGTCTTTTGGCTAACTCAATCCAAAATATTGTAAAAGCCTCTGTATTTGTGTTTTCTGGATATTATCGATGCACTTTATTGTTTTGAATGTTTTTATCAGGGAACATTTCATTTTGCACCGTTGAAACACTAATTGGTTCCACATGGGGACACCAGCTCTACACATTCATATTTTCTATGGAGAAAGCTAGAGGAACTGCGGCAAACAAACATGATATTTCTGTTTGTCTAGATGACATTGTATGCACTTGCCTAACGAAAAGACTTTGCTTTTCTCCAAAATCATTTTTACTGTGATTTTTTTGGTCCATGGCATACAATTTCCACAGCAGTTTGTCCACATTTGACTGGAAGAAACCACAAATATCTGATTGTCTTTTGGCTAACTCAATCCCAGATATGGCTACAGCCTCTGTGTTTGTGCATTCCTGATATTATCCACGGACTTTGCAGTTTCGAATGTTTTTTATCAGGGAATATTTAATTTGGCTTTTGGAAAAACTAATTGGTTCCACATGGACACACCAGCTCTACACATTCGTATTTTCTAGGGAGAAAGCTAGATGAACTAAGACAATCAAACATGATATTTCTGACTGTATAGATGGCATGTTATATATTGCCTGATGAAAAGACTTTGCTTTTCTCCAAAACCATTTCTACTGTGATGTTCTCGGTCCATTGCATACGAATTCCACACAAGATTGATCGGGTATGACTGGATGAAACCAGAAATATCCGGTTGTGTTTTGGCTAATTCAATCTGAAATATTGTGAAAGCCTCTGTATTTGTGTTTTCTGGATATTATCGATGGTCTTTATTGTTTTGAATATTTTTTATCAGGGAATATTTAATTTTGTACCGTAGAATCACTAATTGGTTCATCATGGGGACACCAGCTCCAAACATTTTATTTTCTAGGGAGAAAGCTAGAGGAACTGTGGCAAACAAACATAATATTTCTGTTTGTATAGATGACATTGTATGCACTTGCCTAACGAAAAGACTTTGCTTTTCTACAAAACCATTTGTACTGTGATTTTCTCGGTCCATTGCATACGAATTCCACACCACTTTGTCCGGATATGACTGGATGAAACCGGAAATATCTGGTTTTGTTTTGGCTAACACAATCCCAGATTTTGCTACATCCTCTGTGTTTGTGTTTTGTAGATATTATCAACGGATTTATTGTTTTGAATATTTTTTATCAGGGAACATTTTATTTTGAGCTTGGATACAGTAATTGGTTCCACATGGTGACACCAGCTCTACATATTCATATTTTCTAGGGAGAAAGGTAGAGGAACTGTGGCAAACAAACATGATATTTCTTTTGGCATCGATAACATTTTATGCACTTGCCTAAGGAAAAGATTTGCTTTTCTGCAAAACCATTTTTACTCTGATTTTCTCGGTTATTGCATAAGAATTCCAAACCACTTTGTCCAGAAATCACTGGATGAAACCAGAAATATCCTATTGTGCTTTGGGTAACATTTAATTTTTACCATTGAAACACTAATTAGTTCATCATGAGAACACCAGCTCTACACATTCGTATTTTCTAGGGAGAAAGGTAGAGGAAGTGCGGCAAAGAAACATGATCTTTCTGTTTGTGTCGATTTTATTTTATGCACTTCCCTAAGTAGAAGACTTTGCTTTTCTCCAAAACCATTTGTACTGTGTTTATCTCTGTCCATTGCATACAAATTCCACACCACTTTGTCTGGATATGACTGGATGGAACCAGAAATATCTGTCTGTGTTTGGCTAACTCAATCCGAAATATTGGAAAGCCTCAGTGTTTGTGTTTTCTGGATATTATCGATGGACTTTATGGTATTGAATGTTTTTATCAGGGAACATTTAATTTTGTTCTTGGAAACACTAATTGGTCCCTCATGGGGACACCAGTTCCACACATTCGTATTTTCTAGGGAGAAAGCTAGAGGAACCGCGACAAACATGATATTTCTGTTTTTATAGATGACATCTAGAGGAATTTCGGCAAACAAACATTCTATTTCTGTTTGTATAGATGACATTTGATGCACTTGCCTAGCGAAAAGACTTTGCTTTTCTCCAAAACCATTTTTAATGTGATTTTCTCAGTCCATTGCATAGGAATTCCACACCAGTTTGTCCGGATATGACTGGATGAAACCAGAAATATCTGGTTTTGTTTTGGCTAACACAAACCCAGATATTTCTACATCCTCTGTGTTTGTGGTTTGTAGATATTATCCACGGACTTTATTGTTTTGAATGTTTTTTATCAGAGAACATTATATTTTGAGCTTGGATACAGTAATTGGTTCCACATGGAGACACCAGATCTACACCTTCGTATTTTCTAGGTATTAAGCTAGAGCAACTGGAACAAACAAACATGATATTTCTGTTTGTATAGATGACATCTAGAGGTATTGCAGCAAACAAACATGATATTTCTGTTTGTATAGATGACTTTTTATGCACTTGCCTAACGAAAAGCCTTTGCTTTTCTCCAAAACCATTTTTACTGTGATTTTCTCGGTCCATTGCATCTGAATTCCTAACGACTTTTTCCGGATATGACTGAATGAAACCGGAAATATCCTGTTTTGTTTTGGCTAACTCAATGTGAAATATTGTGAAATTTTCTGTGTTTGTGTTTTACGGATATTATCAATGGACTTTATTGTTTTGAATGTTTTTATCAGGGAACATTTATTTTTGTACCGTAGAAAACTAATTGGTTCATCATGGGGACACCAGCACTACAGATTCGAATTTTCTAAGTGAAAGCTGGAGGAACTGTGGCAAAAAAACATGATATTTCTGTTTCTATAGATGATTTTTTATACAATTGCCTAACGAAAAGACTTTGCTTTTCTCCAAATCATTTTACTGTGATTTTCTCGGAACATTCCATAAGAATTCCACAACAGTTTGTCCGGATATGAATGGATGAAGCTGGAAATATCTGGTTTTATTTTGGCTAACTCATTCCCAGATATTGCTACATCCTCTGTGTTTGTGTATTCCTGATATTATCCACGAACTTTATTTTTTGAATCATTTTTTTTCGGGAAACATTTAATTTTGTTCTTGGAAACAATAATTGGTCCCTCATGGAGACACCAGTTCTACACATTCGTATTTTCTAGGGAGAAAGCTAGAGGAACCACGACAAGCAAGCATGATATTTCTGTTTCTATATTGACATCTAGAGGAACTGCGGCAAACAAACATGATATTTCTTTTGGCATCGATAACATTTTATGCACTTGCCTAACGAAAAGACCTTGCTTTCCTGCAAAACCATTTTTACTCTGATTTTCTCGGTTATTGTATACGAATTCCAAACCACTTGCTCGCAAATCACTGGATGAAACCAGAAATATCTGATTGTGTTTTGGCTAACTGAATCCGAAAATTTGCTACAGCCTCTGTGTTTGTGTTTTCTGGATATTATCGATAGAATTTATTGTTTTCAATGTTTTTATCAGGGAACATTTAATTTTTTACCTTTGAAACACTAATTAGTTCATCATGAGAACACCAGCTCTACACATTCGTATTTTCTAGGGAGAAAGCTAGAGGAACTGTGGCAAACAAACATGATGTTTCTGTTTGTATGGATGACATTTTATGCGCTTGCCTAACGAAAAGACTTTGCTTTTCTCCAAAACCATTTGTACTGTGATTTTCTCGGTCCATTCCATAAAAATTCCAAACCACCTTGTCCGGATATGACTGGATGAAACCAAAAATATCCGGTTCTGCTTTGACTAACTCAATCCCAAATATTGCTACAGCCTCTGTGTTTGTGTTTTCTGGAAATTATTGATGGACTTTATTGTTTTGAATGTTTTTTATCGGGGAACATTTTATTTTGAGCTTGGATACGGTATTAGGTTCCACATGGAAACGTATGCGTATTTTCTAGGGAGGAAGCTAGAGGAACTTGGGCAAACAAACATGATACTTCTGTTGTATCGATGACATTGTATGCACTTGCATAACGAAGACTTTGATTTTCTCCAAAACCATTTTTACTGTGATTTTCTCGATCCATTGTATACGAATTCCCACCAGCTTGTCTGAATATGACGGGATGAAACCGGAAATATCCGGTTTTGTTTTGGCTAACTCAATCCCAGATATTGCTACGGCCGCTGTGTTTTGGCTTTCGGATATTATCAACGGACTTTATTGTTTTCAATGTTTTTTATCAGGAAACATTTAATTTTGAACTTAGATACACTAATTGGTTCCACATGGAGACACCACCTCTACATATTTGTATTTTCTAGGGAGAAAGGTAGAAGAACTGTGGCAAACACACATGATATCTATGTTTGTATAGATGACATTTTATGCACTTGCCTAACGAAAAGACTTTGCTTTTCTCCGAAAGCATTTTTATTGTGATTTTCTCGGTCCATTGCATATGAATTCCACACCAGTTTGTCTGGATATGACTGGATGAAACCGGAAATATCCAGTTTTCTTTTGACTAACTCAATCCGAAATATTGTGAAAGCATCTGTGTTTTTGTTTTCTGGATATTATCGATGTACTTTATTGTTTTGAATGTTTTTTATCAGGGGATTTTTAATTTTGTACCGTTGAAACACTAATTAGTTCATCATGGGAACACCAGCTCGAAACATTCGTATTTTCTAGGGAGAAAGCTAGCAGAACTGTGGCAAACAAACGTGATATTTCTGTTTGTATTGATCACATTTTATGCACTTGCCTAACGAAAAGACTTTGCTTTTCTCCGAAACCATTTTTTCTGTGATTTTCTCAGTCCATTGCATACGAATTCCATACCAGTTTGTCCGGATATGACTGAATGAAACTGGAAAAATCCGGTTGTGTTTTGGCTAACTGAATCCGAAATATTGTGAAAGCATCTGTGTTTGTGTTTTCTGGATATTATCGATGGACTTTATTATATTGAATGTTTTTTATCAGGGAATTTTTAATTTTGTACTGTTGAAACACTAATTAGTTTCATGGGAACACCAGCTCCACACATTCGTATTTTCTAGGGAGAAAGCCAAAGGAACTGTGGCAAACAAACATGATATTTCTGTTTGTATCGATGACATTTTATGCACTTGCCTAACGAAAAGACTTTGCTTTTCTACAAAACCATTTTTACTGTGATTTTCTCGGTCCATTGCATATGAATTCCACACCACTTTGTCCGCATATGACTGGATGAAACCAGAAATATCCGGTTGTGTTTTGGCTAACTCGATCCGAAATACTGTGAAAGCCTCAGTGTTTGTGTTTTCCTGATATAATTACGGACTTTATTGTTTTGAGTGTTTTTTATCGGGGAATATTTTATGTTGAGCTTGGATACAGTAATTGGGTCCACATGGAGACACCAGTTGAAAATGCTCGTATTTTCTAGGGGGAAAGCTAGAGGAACTGCGACAAACAAACATGATATTTCTGTTTGTATAGATGACATTTTATGCACTTGCCTAACGAAAAGACTTTGCTTTTCTCCAAAACCGTTTTTATGGTGATTTTCTCGGTCCATTGCATATGAATTCCACACCAGTTTGTCCGGATATGACTGGATGAAACCAGAAATATCCAGTTGTGTTTTGTCTAACTCAATCCGAAGTATTGTGAAAGCCTCTGTGTTTGCATTTTCTGGATATTATCGATGGACTTTATTGTTTTGAAAGTTTTTATCAGGGAACATTTAATTTTATGGTTGGAATCACTAATTGGTTCCACATGGGGACAGGAGCTCTACACATTCGTATTTTCTAGGGAGAAAGCTAGAGGAACTGCAACTAACATACATGATATTTCTGTTTGTACAGAAGACATTTTATGCACTTGACTAAGGAAAAGACATTGGTTTTCTCCAAAACCATTTTTACTGTGATTTTCTGATTCCATTGCATACGAATTCCACACCAGTTTGTCCGGATATGACTGGATGAAATCAGAAATATCAAGTTTTGTTTTAATAACTCAATCCCAGGCATTGCTGCATACACTGTGTTTGTGTTTTTCGGATATTATCAACAGACTTTATTGTTTCGACTGTTTTTTTTCAGGGAACATTTAATTTTGTACTTGGAAACACTAAATGGTTCCACATGGAGACGCCAGCTCTACATATTTGAATTTTCTAGGGAGAAAGCTAGAGGAACTGCAGCAAACAAACATGATATGTCTGTTTTTATCAATGACATTTTAAGCACTTGCCTAACGAAAAGACTTTGCTTTTCTCCAAAACCATTTTTACTGTGATGTTCCTGGTCCATTGCATACGAATTCCACACCACTTTGTCCGGACATGACTGGATGATACCGGAAATATCTGGTTTTGTTTTGGCTAACTCAATCTCAGATATTGCTACAACCTCTGTGTTTGTGTATTCCTGATATTATCCATGGACTTTATTTTTTTGAATTTTTTTTTAATTGGGGAACATTTAATTTTGAGCTTATATGCACTAACTGGTTTCACTTAGAGACACCAGCTCTGCATATTTGTATTTTCAAGGGAGAAAGCCGAAGGAACTGCGGTAAACAAAGATGATATTTCTGTTGGTATCGACGAAATTTTATGCACTTGCCTAACGAAAAGACGTTGCTATTCTCCAAACCATTTTTACTGTGATTTTATCGGTCCATTGCATCTGAATTCCAAACGACTTTTTCCGGATATGACTGGATGAAACCAGAAATATCCGTTTGTGTTTTGGCTAACTCAATCCGAAATATTGTGAAAGATTCTCTGTTTGTATTTTCTGGATATTATCGATGGACTTTATTGTTTTGAATGTTTTATCAGTGAACATTTAATTTGGTACCCTAGAAACACTAATTGGTTAATCATGGGGACACCAGCTCTACACATTCGTATTTTCTCAGGAGAAAGCTAGAGGAACTGCGGCAAACAAACATGATATTTCTGTTTGTATAGATGATATTTTATGCACTTACCTAAAGAAAAGAATTTGCTTCTCGCCAAAACCATTTTTACTGTGATTTTCTCGGTTCATTGCATACGAATTCCATACCAGTTTTTCCAGATATGACTGGATGAAACCGGAAATATCTGGTTTTGTTTCGGCTAACTCAATCCCAGATATTGCTAGAGCTTCTGTGTTTGTGTATTCCTGATACTATCCATGGACTTTATTGTTTTCAATGTTTTTATCAGGGAACTTTTAATTTTTTTCTTGGAAACATTAAGTGGTTCCACATGGAGACAAGAGCTCTACACATTCGTATTTTCTAGGGAGATAGCTTGAGGAACTGCGACAAATAAACATGATATTCCTGTTTGTATAGATGACATTTTATGCAGTTGCCGAACGAAAAGACTTTGTTTTTCTCCAAAACCATTTGTACTGTGGTTTTCTCGGTCCATTGCATCTGAATTCCATACTACTTTGTCTGGTATGACTGGATGAAACCAAAAATATCCGGTGGTTCCTTGGTTAACTCAATGCGAAATATTGTAAAAGCCTCTGTGTTTGTGTTTTCTGGATATGATCGATGGACTTTATTGTTCTGAATGTTTTTATCAGGGAACATTTAATTTTGTACCGTAGAAACACTAATTGGTTCATCATGAGGACACCAGCTCTACACATTCGTATTTTCTAGAGAGAAAGCTAGAGGTACTGTGCAAAAAAACATGATATTTCTGCTTGTATAGATGACATTTTATACACTTGCCACACGAAAAGACTCTGCTTTTCTCCAAAACCTTTTTTACTATGATTTCCTGGTACCCTGCATACGAATTCCACACCAGTTTGTCAGGATATGACTGGATGAAACCAGAAATATCTGGTTGAGTAGTGGCTATCTCAATCCGAAATATTGTGAAAGCCTCTGTGTTTGTGTTTTCTGGATATTATCGATGGTCTTATTATTTTGAATGTTTTTATCAGGGAACATTTAATTTTGTACCGTTGAAACACTAATAGGTTAATCTTGGGGACACCAACTCTACATATTCGTATTTTCTTGGGAGAGATCTAGAGGAACTGCGGCAAACAAACATGATATTTCTGTTTCTATCAAGGACATTTTAAGCACTTTCCTAACGAAAAGACTTTGCTATTCTCCAAACCCATTTTTATTGTGATTTTCTCGGTCCATTGCATCTGAATTCCAAACGACTTTGTCCGTACATGAGTGGATAAATCAAGAAATATCCGGTTGTTCTTTTGCTAACTCAATGCGAAATATTGTGAA
The DNA here is from genome assembly GCF_033115175.1 of Lepus europaeus. Lineage (NCBI taxonomy): Eukaryota > Metazoa > Chordata > Mammalia > Lagomorpha > Leporidae > Lepus > Lepus europaeus. The sequence continues at coordinate 341,691 of NW_026909027.1, read as the reverse complement.
TATTTCTGTGTTTGTGTTTTCTGGATATGATCGATGGACTTTATTGTTTTGAATGTTTTCATCAGGGAACATTTAAATTTGTACCGTAGAAACACTAATTGGTTCATCATGGGGACACCAGCTCTACACATTTATATTTTATACCGAGAAAGCTAGAGGTACTGCAGCAAACAAACATGATATTTCTGTTAATATAGATGACATTTTATGCACTTGCCTAACGAGAAGACTTTGCTCTCTCCAAAGAATTTTTAATGTGATTTTCTCGGTCCATTGCATACGAATTCCACACCACTTTGTCCGGACATGATTGGATGAAACCAGAAATATCCGGTTGTCTTTTGGCTAACTCAATACAAAATATTGTAAAAGCCTCTGTATTTGTGTTTTCGGGATATTATCGATGAACTTTATTGTTTTGAATGTTTTATTCAGGGAACATTACATTTTGTACTGTAGAAACACTAATTGGTTCCACATGGGGAAACCAGCTCCACACATTCGTATTTTCTTGGGAGAAAGCTAGAAGAACTGCGGCAAAGAAACATGATATTTCTGTTTCTATCAATGACATTTTAAGCACTTTCCTAACAAAAAGACTTTGCTGCTCTCCAATGAATTTTTAAGGTCATTTTCTCGGTCCATTGCATACGAATTCCACACCAGTTAGTCCAGACATGACTGGATGAAACCAGAAATATCTGGTTCTGTTTTGGCTAACTCAATCCCATATATGCTACAACCTCTGTGTTTGTGTATTCCTGATATTATCCATGGACTTTATTGTTTTGAATGATTATATCAGGAAACATTTAAATTTGTACCATAGAAACACTAATTGGTTCATCATGGGGACACCAGCTCTACACATTCGTATTTAGTAAGGAGATAGCTAGAGGAACTGCGGCAAACAAACAAGATATTTCTGTTTGTATAGATGACATTTTATGGACTTGCCTAACGAAAAGACTTTGCTTTATTCCGAACCATGTTTACTGTGATTTTCTCGGTCCATTGCATATGAATTGCACACCAGTTTGTCCGGATATGACTGGCTGAAACCGGAAATATCCGGTTTTGTGTTGGCTAACTCAATCCCAGATATTGCTACAGCCTCTGTGTTGGTGTATTTCTGATATTATCCATGGACTTTATTGTTTTGAATGTTTTTTATCAGGGAACATTTAATTTTGTTCTGGGAACACTAATTTGTTCCACATGGAGACACCAGCTCTACACATTCGTATTTTCCAGGGAGAAATCTAGACGAACTGCGGCAAACAAATATGATATTTCTGTTTTGTATAGATGATATTGTATGCACTTGCCTAACGAAAAGACTTTGCTTTTCTCCAAATCATTTTTACTGTGATTTTCTCGTATCCATTCCATTCGAATTCCACTCCAGTTTTTCCGGATATGACTGGATGAAACCGGAAATATCTGGTTTTGTTTTGTCTAACTCAATCCTAGATATTACTACAGCCTCTGTGTTTGTGTATTCCTGATATTATGCATTGAATTTATATTTTTCAATGTTTTTTTCAGGAAAAATTTATTTTGTTCTTGGAAATACTAATTGGTTCCACATTGACACACCTGTTCTACACATTAGTATATTGTAGGGAGAAAGCTAGAGGAACTGGGACAAACAAACATGATATTTCTGTTTGTATAGATGACATTTGATGCACTTGCCTAACGAAAAGAGTTTGCTTTTCTCCAAAACCATTTTTACTCTGATTTTCCGGTCCATTGCATACGAATTCCACACCACTTTGTCCGGATATGGCTGGATGGAACCAGAAATATCTGGTTCTGTTTTAGCTAACTCAATCCCAGATAATGCTACATCCTCGGTGTTTGTGTTTTCCTGATATTATCAATGGACTTCATTGTTTTGCATGTTTTTTATCAGCGAACATTGTATTTTGTGCTTGGATACAGTAATTGGTTCCACATGGAGACACCAGCTCTACATATTCGTATTTTCTAGGGAGAAAGCTAGAGGAACTGTGGCAAACAAACATGATATTTCTTTTTCTATAGATGACATTTTATGCACTTGCATAACGAAAAGACTTTGCTTTTCTCCAACACCATTTTTACTGTGATGTTCTCGGTCCATTGCATACGAATTCCACACCACTTTGTCTGGATATGACTGGATGAAACCAGAAATATCTGGTTGTGTTTTGGCTAACTCAATCCGAAATATTGTGAAAGCCTCTGTGTTTGTGTTTTATGGATATTATCGATGGACTTTATTGTTTTGAATGTTTTTATCAGTGAACGTTTAATTTTGTACCGTTGAAACACTAAATGTTTCATCATGTGGACACCAACTCTACAGATTTGTATTTTCTAGGGAGAAAGCTAGAGGAACTGCGGCAAACAAACATGATATTTCTGTTTGTTGCGATGACATTTTTTGCACTTGACTAAGGAAAAGTCTTTGCTTTTCTCCAAAACCATTTTTACTGTGATTTTCTCGGTCCATTGCATACGAATTCCACACCACTATGTCCGGATATGACTGGATGAAACCAGAAATATCCATTTGTGTTTTGGCTAACTCAATCCGAAATATTGCTACAGCCTCTGTGTATGTGTATTGCTGATTTTATCCATGGACTTTATTTTTTTGAAAGTTTTTTTATCAGGGAACATTATATTTTGAGCTTGGATACAGTAATGGTTCCACATGGAGACACCAGCTCTACATATTCGTATTTTTAGAGAGAAAGCTAGAGGAATTGGGGCAAACAAACATGATATATCTGTTTGTATAGATGACATCTAGAGGAACTGCGGCAAACAAACATGATATTTCTGTTTGTATACATGATATTTTATGCACTTGCGTAACGAAAAGACTTTGCTTTCCTCCAAATCCATTTTTGCTCTGTTTTTCTAGGTCCATTGCAAACAAATTCCTCACCACGTTGTCCAGAAATGACTGGATGAAAAAAGAAATATCCGGTTGTGCTTTTGCTAACTCAATCCGAAATATTGTGATAGCCTCTGTGTTTGTGTTTTCTGGATAGTATCCACGAACTTTATTGTTTTGATTGTTTTTATCTGGGAACATTTAATTTTGTACCATTGAAACCCTAATTGGTACATCTTGCGGACACCAGCTCTACACATTCGTATTTTCTAGGGAGAAAGCTAGAGGAACTGCGGCAAACAAACATGATGTTTCTGTTCGTAGAGATGACATTTTATGCACTTGCCTAACGAAAAGCCTTTGCTTTTCTCCAAAACCATTTTTACAGTGATTTTCTGGGTCCATTGCATCTGAATTCCAAAAGACTTTTTCCGGATATGACTGGATGAAACCAGAAATATCCGGTTTTGATTTTGCTAACTAAATGTGAAATATGGTGAAAGTTTCTGTGTTTTTGTTTTCTGGATATTATCGATGGACTTTATTGTTTTGAATATTTTTATCAGGAAACATTTAATTTTGTACCATAGAAACACTAATTGGTTCATCATGGGGACACCAGCTCTACACATTCGTATGTTCTAGGTGAAACTAGAGGAACTGCGGCAAACAAATATGATATTTCTGTTTGTATAGATGATATTGTATGCACTTGCCTAACGAAAAGACTTTGCTTTTCTCCAAATAATTTTTACTGTGATTTGCTCATATCCATTCCATTCGAATTCCACACCAGTTTTTCCGGATATGACTGGATGAAACCGGAAATATCTGGTTTTGTTTTGTCTAACTCAATCCCAGATATTGCTACATGCTCTGTGTTTGTGTATTCCTGATGTTATCCATGGACATTATGTTATGAATTTTTTATTTATCGGGGAACATTTAATTTTGTTCTTGGAAACACTAGTTGCTCCCACATGGAGACACCAGCTCTACACATTCGTATTTTCTAGGGAGAAAGGTAGAGGAACTGTGACAAACAAACATGATATTTCTGTTTTTATAGATGACATCTAGAGGAACTACGGCAAACAAGCATGATATTTCTCTTTGTATAGATGACATTTTATGCACTTGCCTAATGAAAAGAGTTTGCTTTTCTCCAAAACCATTTTAACTTTGATTTTCTCGGTCCATTTCTTATGAATTCCACACCAGTTTTGAATGTTTGTTTCGGGGAACATTTTATTTTGAACTTGCATACAGTAATTGGTTCCACTTGGATGCTTCAGCACTACATACTCGTATTTTCTAGAAAGAAAGCAAAGGGAACTGCAGCAAACAAACATGATATTTCTGTTTCTATAGAAGACATTTCATGCAGTTGCTTAATGAAAAGACTTTGCTTTTCTCCAAAACCATTTTTACACAATTTTCTCAGCCCATTGCATACGAATTCCACACCAGTTTGTACGGATATGACGGGATGGACCGGAAATTCTTGTTTTTTTTTTTTTTTTTTTTTTTTTTTTTTGGCTAACTCAATCCCAGATATTGCTACAGCCTCTGTGTTTTTTCTGGATAGTATCCACAGAATTTATTGTTTTGAATGTTTTTCATCGGGGAACATTTTATTTTGAGCTTGGATATAGTAATTGGTTCCAAATGGAGACACCAGCTGAACATATTCGTATTTTCTAGGTAGAAAGCTAGAGGAATTGCGGCAAACAAACATGATATTTCTGTTTGTGTAGATGACAATTTATGCACTTGCCTAACGAAAAGTCTTTGCTTTTCTCCAAATCCATTTTTACTGTGATTCTCTCGGTCCATTGCATCCGAATTCCAAACGACTTTTTCCGGATATGACTGGATGAAACCAGAAATATCCGGTTGTGCTTTGGCTAACTCAATCCCAAATATTGTGAAAGCATCTGTGTTTGTGTTTTCTGGATATTATCATTGGACTTTATTGTTTTGAATATTTTTACCAGGGAACATTAGATTTTGTACCGTAGAAACACTAATTGGTTCCAGATGGAGACACCAGCTCTACACATTCATATTTTCTAGGGAGAAAGCTAGAGGAACTGCGGCAAACAAACATGATATTTCTGTTTGCATCGATGACATTTTATGCACTTGCCTAACGAAAAGACTTTGCTTTTCTCCAAAACCATTTTACACAATTTTCTCAGCACATTGCATACGAATTCCACACCAGTTTGTCCGGATATGACCGGATGAAACCGGAAATATCTGGTTTTGTTTTGGCTAACTCAATCCTAGATATTGCTACATCCCCTGTGTTTGTGTTTTCTGGATATTATCAACAGACTTTATCGTTTTGAAGTTTTTTTATCGGAGAGCATTTTATATTCAGATTGGATATAGTAATTGGTTCCACATGGAGACAGCAGCTCTACGTATTCGTATTTTCTAGGGAGAAAGCTAGAGGAACTGCGGCAAACAAACATGATGTTTTTGTTTGTAGAGATGGCATTTTATGCAGTTGAATAACGAAAAGACTTTGCTTTTCTCTAAAACCATTTTAACATTGCTTTTCTCAGTCCATTGCATCCGAATTCCAAATGACATTTTCCGGATATGATTGGATGAAACCCGAAAAATATCCTGTTGTGTTTTGGCTAACTCAATCCCAGATATTGCTACAGACTCTGTGTTTCTGTTTTCTGGATATTATCGATGGAGTCTATTGTTTTGACTTTTTTTTATCAGGGAACATTTCATTTTGTACTGTGGAAACACTAATTTGTTCATCATAGGGACACCAGCTCTACACATTCGCATTTTTTAGGGAGAAAGCTAGAGGAACTGCGTCAAACAAACATGATATTTCTGTTTGTATAGATGACATTTTATGCACTTGCCTAAGGAAAAGACTTTGCTTTTCTCCAAAACCATGTATACTGTGATTTTCTCGATCCATTGCATACGAATTCCACAACAGTTTGTACGGATATGACTAGATAAAACCAGAAATATCCGTTTTTTTTGGCTAACACAATCCGAAATATTGTGAAAGCCTCTGTGTTTGTGTTTTCTGGATATTATCGATGGACTTTATTTTTTTTAATGTTTTTATCAGGGAACATTTAATTTTGTACCATTGAAACACTAATAGGTTCATCATGGGAATACCAGCTCTACATATTTATTTTCTAGGTAGAAATCTAGAGCAACTGTAGCAAACAAACATGATATTTCTGTTTATATAGGTGATATTTTATGAACTTGCCTAACGAAAGGACTTTGATTTTCTCCAAAATCTTTTTTACTGTGATTCTCTTGGTCCGTTGCATACAGATTCCACGCTACGTTGTCGGGCTATGACTGGATGAAACCGGAAATACCCGGTTTTATTTTGCTAACTGAATCCCAGATATTGCTACAGTCTCTGTGTTTGTGTTTTCCGGATATTATCGATGGACTTAATTGTATTGAAAGTTTTTTATCACGGAACATTTAATTTTGTTCTTGGAAACACTAATTGGTTCCACATGGAGACACCAGCTCTACTGATTCATATTTTCTAGCGAGGCAGCTAGAGGAACTGCGGCAAACAAACATGATATTTCTGTTTGTATAGATGACATTTTATTCAGTTGCCTATCAAAAAGACTTTGCTTTTTTCCAAAACCATTTTTACTCTGATTTTCTCAGCCCATTGCATATGAATTCCACACCACTTTGTCTGGATAAGACTGGATGAAACCGGAAATATCGGGTTTTGATTTGGCTAACTTAATCCCAGATATTGCTACAATTTTTTGCTTGTGTATTCCTGATATTATCCACGAATTTTATTTTTTTGAATATTTTTTATCAGGGAATATTTAATTTTGTGCTTGGAATCACTAACTGGTTCCACATAGAGACACCAGCTCTACACAGTCATGTTTTCTAGAGAGAAAGCTAGAGTAACTGCGTCAAACAAACATGATATTTCTGTTTGTATAGATGACATTTTATGCACTTGCCTAACGAAAAGACGTTGCTTTTCTCCAAAACCATTTGTACTCTGATTTTCTCCGTCCATTGCATATGAATTCCACACCAGTTTGTCCGGATATCACTGGATGAAAACAAAAATATCCAGTTGTGTTTTGGCTAACTCAATCCCAGATATTGCTACAGCCTCTGTGTTTGTGTTTATTGGATATTGTTAAGAGACTATATTGTTTTAATGTTTCTTATCGGGGAATATTTTATTTTGAGCTTGGATATAGTAATTGGTTCCACAAGGAGACACCAGCTCCACACATTCATATTTTTTAGGGAGACAGCAAGAGGAACTGCGGCAAACAAACATGATATATCTGTTTGTAAAGATGACATTTTATGCACTTGCCTATTGAAAAGACTTGGCTTTTCTCCAAAAACATTTGTACTGTGATTTTCACGTCCATTGCATACAAATTCCACACCAGTTTGTCCAGATATGACTGGATGAAACCAGAAATATCCAGTTGTGTTTTGGCTAAATCAGTCCTAAATATTGTGAAGTACTCTGTGTGTGTGTTTTCTGGATATTATCGATGGACTTTATTGTTTTGAATGTGTTTATCAGGGAACATTTAATTTTGTACCGTTGAAGCACTAATTGGTTCATCGTCGGAACACCAGCTCCACACATTCGTTATTTCTATGGAGAAAGCTAGAGTAAGTGTGGCAAACAAACATGTTATTTCCGTTTGTATCGATGACATTTTATGCACTTGCCTAAGGAAAAGACTTTGCTTTTCTCCAAAACCATTTGTACTGTGATTTTCTCGGTCCATTGCATACGAATTCCACACCGGTTTGTCCGGTTATGACTGGATGAAAACCAAAATATATGGTTTTGTTTTGGCTAACTCAACCCCAGATATTACTACAGCCTCTGTGTTTATGTTTTCTAGATATAATCAACGGACTTTATTGTTTAATATTTGTTATCAGGGAACATTTTATTTTGAGCTTAGATACAGTAATTGTTTCCACAAAGAGACACCAGCTCCTCACATTCATATTTTCTAGGGAGAAAGCTAGAGGAACTACCACAAACAGACATGATATTTTTGTTTGTATCGATGACATTTTATGCACTTGCCTAACGAAAAGACTTTGCTTTTCTCCAAAACCATTTGTACTCTGATTTTCTCGGTCTATTGCATACGAATACCACACCAGTTTGTCCAGATATGACTGGATGAAACCAGAAATATCTGGTTGTGTTTTGGCTAACTCAATCCTAAATATTGTGAAGTACTCTGTGTGTGTGTTTTCTGGATATTATCGACGGAGCTTATTGTTTTCAATATTTTTATAGGCGAACACTTTATTTTGAGCTTGCATACAGTAATTGGTTCCACCTGGAGACCTCAGCTCTACATATTCATATTTTCTAGATAGAAGCAAGAGGAACTGTGACAAACAAACATGATATTTCTGTTTGTATAGATGACATTTTATTCAGTTGCCTCACGCAAAAACTTTGCTTTTCTCCAAAACCATTTTTACTGTGATATTCTCGGTCCATTGCATACAAATTCCACACCGGTTTGTCCGGATATTATTGGATGAAAAACAAAATATCCGGTTTTGTTTTGGCTAACTCAATGCCAGATATTACTACAGCCTCTGTGTTTATGTTTTCTAGATATTATCAATGGATTTTTTGTTTTAATATTTGTTATCAGGGAACATTTTAATTTGAGCTTAGATACAGTAATTTTTTCCATAAGGAGACACCAGCTCCTCACATTCGTATTTTCTAGGGAGAAAGCTAGAGGAACTGCGAAAAACAGACATGATATTTCTGTTTGTATAGATGACATTTTATGCACTTACATAACGAAATGACTTTGCTTTTCTCCAAAAGCATTTTTACTGTGATTTTCTCAGTCCATTGCATACGAATACCACACCAGTTTGTCCAGATATGACTGGATGAAACCAGAAATATCCGGTTGTGTATTGGCTAACTCAATCCTAAATATTGTGAAAGCCTCTGTGTTAGTGTTTTCTGGATATTATCGATGGAGCTTATTGTTTTGAGTGTTTTTATCAGGGAACATTTCATTTTGTACCGTTGAAACACTAATTGGTTCATCATGGGAACACCAGCTCTACACATTCGTATTTTCTAGGGAGAAAACTAGAGGAACTGTGGAAAACAAACATGATATTTCTGTTTCTATCGATGACATTTTATGCACTTGCCTAATGAAAAGACATTGCTTTTCTCCACAACCATTTTTACTGTGATTTCCTCGGTCCATTGCATATGAATTCCACACCAGTTTGTCCGGATATGACTGGATGAAACCAGAAATATCCGATTGTGTTTTGGCTAACTCAATCCCAAATATTGTGAAAGCTTCTGTGTTTGTGTTTTATGGATATTATCGATGGACTTTATTGTTTTCAATATTTTTTATCGGGGAATATTTTATTTTGAGCTTGGATACTGTAATTGGTTCCACCTGGAGACCTCAGCTCTACATATTCGTATTTTCTAGGTAGAAAGCTAGAGATACTGTGTCAAACAAACATGATATTTCTGTTTGTATAGATGACATTTTATTCAGTTGCCTCACGCAAAAACTTTGCTTTTCTCCAAAACCATGTGTACTGTGATTTTCTCGGTCCATTGCATATGAATTCCACACCAGTTTGTCTGGATATGACTGGAGGGAACCGGAAATATCCGGTTTTGTTTTTGCTTACTTAATCCCAGATGTTGCTACAGCCTTTTTGTTTGTGTATTCCTGATATTATCCACGGATTTTATTGTTTTGAATTTTTTTATCAAGGAACATTTTATTTTGTGCTTGAAATCACTAATTGGTTCCACATGGAGACACCCACTCTACACATTCGTATTTTCTAGGGAGAAAGCTATAGGAACTGCGGAAAACAAACATGATATTTCTGTTTCTATCGATGACATTTTATGCACTTGCCTAATGAAAAGACGTTGCTTTTCTCCAAAACCATGTGTACTGTGATTTTCTCGGTCCATTCCATATGAATTCCACACCGGTTTGTCCGGATATGACTGCATGAAAACAAAAATATCCAGTTTTGTTTTGGCTAACTCAATCCCAGATATTGCTACAGACTCTTTGTTTGTGTTTACTGGATATTATCAACGGACTTTATTATTTTAATGTTTGTTATCGGGGAACATTTTTTTTTTTGACAGGCAGAGTGGACAGTGAGAGAGAGAGACAGAGAGAAAGGTCTTCCTTTTACCATTGGTTCACGCTCCAGTGGCCGCCGCAGCAGCGCGCTGGAGACTATGCACCACGCTGATCCGACGGCAGGAGCCAGGTGCTTCTCCTGGTCTCCCATGGGGTGCAGGGCCCAAGGACTTGGGCCATCCTCCACTGCATTCCCTGGCCACAGCAGAGCTACCCTGGAAGAGGGGAAACCGGGACAGGATCGGTGCCCCGACCGGGACTAGAACCTGGTGTGCCGGCACCGCAAGGCGGAGGATTAGCCTAGTGAACTGTGGTGCCGGCCGGAACAATTTATTTTGTGCTTGGATACAGTAATTGGTTCCACAAGGAGACACCAGCTCCACACATTCTTATTTTCTTGGGAGAAAGCTAGAGGAACTGCGATAAACAAATATGATATTTCTGTTTGTATAGATGAAATTTTATGCACTTGCCTAATGAAAAGACGTTGCTTTTCTCCAAAACCATTTTTACTGTGATTTTCTGGTACCATTGCATACGAATTCCACACCAGTTTGTCCGGATATGACTGGAGGTGACTGGAAATAATCGATTTTGTTTTGGCTAACTCAATCCCAGATATTGCTACAGCCTCTGTGTTTGTGTTTTCTGGATATTATCAACGGACTTTATTGTTTTGAATGTTTTTTATTGGGGAACATTTTATTTTGAGTTTTGATACAGTAATTGTTTCCACAAGGAGACACCAGCTCCTCATATTCGTATTTTCTAGGGAGAATGCTAGAGGAACTGCGGCAAACAAACATGATATTTCTGTTTGCATCAATGACATTTTATGCACTTGGCTAACGAAAAGACTTTGCTTTTCTCCAAAACCATTTTTACTGTGATTTTCCCAGTCCATTGCACACGAATTCCACACCATATTGTCCGGAGATTACGGGATGAAACCGGAAATATCCGGTTTTGTTTTGGCTAACTCAATCCCAGATATTCCTACAGTCTCTGTGTTTGTTTATTCCTGATATTATCCATGGACTTTATTGTCTTGAATGTTTTTTTTCAGGGAATTTTTAATTTTGTGCTTGGAAATACTAATGGTTTCCACATGGAGACACCCGCTCTACACATCCGTATTTTCTACGGAAAACCTAGAGGAACTACGGCAAACAAACATGATATTTCTGTTTGTATAGATGATATTTTATGCACTTGCCTAACGAAAAGACTTTGCTTTTCTCCAAAACCATTTTTTCTGTGATTTTCTAGGTCCATTCCTTTCGAATTCCAAATGACTTTTTCATCATATGACTGAATGTAACCAGAAATATTCAGTTTTCTTTTTGCTAACTCAATCCCAGATATTGCTACAGCCTCTGTGTGTTTTCTGGATATTATCGATGGACTTTATTGTTTTGAATGTTTTTATCAGGGAACATTTAATTTTGTACCCTTGAAACAGTAATTGGTTCATCATGGGGACACCAGCTCTACACATTCGTATTTTCTAGGGAGAAAGCTAGAGGTACTGCGGCAAACAAACATGATAATTCTGTTTGTATCGATGACATTTTATGCACTTGCCTAATGAAAAAATGTTGCTTTTCTCCAAAACCATTTGGATCTGATTTTCTTGGTCCATTGCATATGAATTCCAAACCAGTTTCCGGATATGACAGGATGAAAACAAAAATATCCAGTTGTGTTTTGGCTAACATAATCCCAGATATTGCTACAGCCTCTTTGTTTGTGTTTACAGGATACTATCATCGGACTTTATTGTTTTAATGTTTTTTATCAGAGAAGATTTTATTTTGAGCTTGGATACAGTAATTGGTTCCACAAGGAGAGAACAGCTCCACACATTCGTATTTTCTAGGGAGAAAGCTAGAGGAACTGCGGCATACAAACATGATATTTCTGTTTGTATAGATGACCATTGCATACGAATTGCACACCAGTTTGTCCAGATATGACTGGATGCGATTGGAATAATCGGTTTTATTTTGACTAACTCAATCCCAGATATTGCTACAGCCTCTGTGTTTGTGTTTTCTGGATATTATCAACGGACTTTATTGTTTTGAAAGTTTTTTATCAGGGAACATTTTATTTTGATTTTTGATACAGTAATTATTTCCACATGGAGACACCAGCTCTACATATTCGTATTTTCTAGGGAGAAAGCTAGAGGAACTGCGACAAACAAACATGATATTTCTGTTTGCATCAATGACATTTTATGCACTTGGCTAACGAAAAGACTTTGCTTTTCACCAATACCATTTGCACTGTGATTTTCTCGGACCATTGCATACGAATTCCACACCTGTTTGTCCGGATATGACTGGATGGAACCATAAATATCTGGTTCTGTTTTGCCTAACTCAATCCCAGATATTGCTACAGCCTTAGTGTTTGTGTATTCCTGATATTATCCACGGATTTTACTGTTTTGCATTTTTTTTATCAGGGAACATTTAATTTTGTGTTTGGAATCACTAATTTGTTCCACATGGAGACACCAGCTCTTCACATTCATATTTGCTATGGGGAAAGCTAGAGGAACTGAGGCAAACAAACATGACATTTCTGTTCCTATCAATGACATTTTATGCACTTGCCTAATGAAATATGATGCTTTTCTCCAAAAACACTTGTACGCTGATTTTCTCGGTCCTTTGCATATGAATTCCACACCAGTTTGTCCGGATATGACTGGATAAAACAAAAATACCCAGTTGTGTTTTGGCTAACTCAATCCCAGATATTGTTACAGCCTCTGTGTTTGTGTTTACTGGATATTGTCAACGGACTTTATTGTTTTAATATTTGTTATCGGGGAACATTTTATTTTGAGCTTGGATACAGTAATTGGTTCCACAAGGAGAAACCAGCTCCACACATTCGTATTTTCTAGGGAGAAAGCTAGAGGAACCGCAGCAAACAAACATGATATTTCTGTTTGTATAGATGACATTTTATGCACTTGCCTAACAAAAAAACTTTGCTTTTCTCCAAAACCATTTGTGCTGTGATTTTCTTGGTCCATTGCATACGAATTCCACACCTATTTGTCTGAATATGACTGGATGAAACCGGAAATATCCAGTTGTGTTTTGGCTAACTCAATCCCAGATGAGGTTACAGCCTCTTTGTTTAATTTTTCTGGATATTGTCCACGGACTTTATTGTTTTGAATGTTTTTAATCAAGGAACATTTAATTTTGTGCTTGGAATCACTCATTGGTTCCACATGGAGACACCAGCTCTACACATTCCTATTTTATAGGGAGAAAGCTAGAGGAACTGCGTCAAACAAACATGATATTTCTGTTTGTATAGATGACATTTTATGCACTTGCCTAACAAAAAAACTTTGCTTTTCTCCAAAACCATTTTTACTCTTATTTTCTCGGTCGATTGCATACGAATTCCACACAACTTTGTACGGATATGACTGGATGAAACGGGAAATATCCGGTTGTGATTTGGCTAACTCAATCCCAGATATGGCTACAGTCTTTTTGTTTGTGTATATCTGATATTATCCACGGTTTTTATTGTTTTGAATGTTTTTTTTTCAGGGAACATTTATTTTTGTGCTTGGACATAGTAATTGGTTCCACATGGAGACACCAGCTCTACATATTCGTATTTTCTATGTAGAACGCTAGAGGACATGCGGCAAACAAACATGATATTTCTGTTTGTATTGATGACATTTTACGCACTTGCCAAATGAAAAGACTTTCCTTTTCTCCAAAACCATTTTTACTGTGAATTTCTTGGTCCATTGCATACGAATTCCACACCACTTTGTCCGGATATGACTGGATTAAACCGGAAATATCCTTTTTTGTTTGGCTAACACAACCCGAAATATTGTAAAAGCCTCTGTGTTTGTGTTTTCGGATATTATCCACGGTTTTTATTGTTTTATATGTTTTTTATCGGGGAACATTTAATGTTGTCCTGGGACAGAGGAATTGGTTCCACATGGAGACACCAGCTCTACATATTGGTATTTTGTAGGGAGAAAGCTAGAGGAACTGCGGCAGACAAACATTATATTTCTGCTTGTATCGATGATATTTTATGCACTTGCCTAACCAAAAGACTTTGCTTTTCTCCAATACCATTTTTATTTTGATTTTCTCAGCCTATTGCATACAAATTCCACACCAGTTTGTCCGGATATGACTTGATGAAACCGGAAATATCCGGTTGTGTTTTGGCTAACTCAATCCCAGATATTGCTACAGCCTCTCTGTTTGTGTTTTCTGGATATTATCAATGGACTTATTGTTTTGAATGTTTTTATCAGGGAATATTTAATTTGAACTGTTGAAACACTAATTGGTTCCACATGGAGACACCAGCTCTACACATTCGTATTTTCTAGGGAGAAAGCTAGAGGAACTGCGACAAACAAACATGATATTTCTGTTTGTATAGCTGACATTTTATGCACTTGCCTAAAGAAAAGACTTTTCTTTTCTCCAAAACCATTTTCATTGTGATTTTTTTTGGTTCACTGCATATGTATTCCACACCACTTTGTCCGGATATGACTGGATGAAAACAGAAATATCTGGTTGTGTTTTGGCTAACTCAATCCGAAATATTGTGAAAGCCTCTGTGTTTGTGTTTTCTGGATATTATCAACGGACTTTATTTTTTTGAATGTTTTTGATCAGAGAACACTTTATTTTGAGCTTGGATACAGTAATTGGTTCCACATGGAGACACCAGCTGAACATATTCGTATTTTCTAGGGAGAAAGCTAGAGGAACTGCGGCAAAGAAAACATGATATTTCTGTTTGTATTGATGACATTTTACGCACTTGCCAAATGAAAAGACTTTCCTTTTCTCCAAAACCATTTTTACTGTGATTTTCTCGGTCCATTGCATACGAATTCCACACCAGTTTGTTCGGATGTGACTGGATGAAACCGCAAATATCTGGTTTTGTTTGGCTAACCCAATGTTAAATATTTTGAAAGCCTCTGTGTTTGTGTTTTCCGGATGTTATCCACTGTTTTTATTGTTTTGAATGTTTTTTATCGGGGAATATTTAATTTTGTGCTTGGATACTGTAATTGTTTCCACATCAAGACACCAGCTGAACATATTCGTATTTCCTAGGGAGAAAGCTAGAGGAACTGCGGCAAACAAACATGATATTTCTGTTTCTATTGATGACATTTTATGCACTTGCCTAACAAAATACGTTGCTTTTCTCCAAAAACATTTGTACGCTGATTTTCTCAGTTCTTTGCATATGAATTCCACACCAGTTTGTCCGGATATGACTGGATGAAAACAAAAATATCCAGTTGTGTTTTGGCTAAGTCAATCCCAGATATTGTTACAGCCTCTGTGTTTGTGTTTACTGGATATTGTCAACAGACTTTATTGTTTTAATGTTTGTTATCGGGGAACATTTTCTTTTGAGCTTGGATACAGTAATTGGTTCCACAAGTTGACACCAGCTTCACACATTCGTATTTTCTAGGGAGAATACAAGAGGAACTGCAGCAAACAAACATGATATTTCTGTTTGTAAAGATGACATTTTCTGCACTTGCCTAATGAAAAGACGTTGCTTTTCTCCAAAACCATTTGTACTGTGATTTTCTCAGTCCATTGCATACGGATTCCACACTAGTTTGTCTGGATATTACTGGATGAAACCGGAAATATCTGGTTTTGTTTTGCCTAACTCCATCCCAGATATTGCTACAGCCTCTGTGTTTGAGTTTTCTGGATATTGTCCACAGACTTTATTGTTTTGAATGTTTTTTATCAGTGAACATTTAATTTTGTGTTTGGAATCACTAACTGGTTCCACATGGAGACACCAGCTCTACACATTCGTATTTTCTAGGGAGAAAACTAGAGGAACTGCGGCAAACAAACATGATATGTCTGTTTTTATAGATGACAATTTTTGCACTTGCCTAACGAAAAGACGTTGCTTTTCTACAATACAATTTTTACTGTGATTTTCTCGGTCCACTGCATACGAATTCCAAACCAGTGTGTCCGGATAAAACTGGATTAAACCAGAAATATCCGTTTGTGTTTTGGCTAACTCTATCTGACATATTGCTACAGACTCTGTGTTTGTTTTTTCTGGATATTATCGATGGACTTTATTGTTGCGAATGTTTTTATTAGGGAACAATTCATTTTGTACCGTTGAAACACAAATTGGTTCATCATGGGGACACCAGCTACACACAATCGTATTTTCCTGGGCGAAAGCTAGAGGAACTGCGGTAAACAAACATGACATTTCTGTTTGTATAGATGATATTTTATGCACTTGCCTAACGAAAAGACTTTGCTTTTCCCTAAAACATTTGTACTGTGATTTTCTCGGTTCATTGCATACGAATTCCACACCAGTTTGTCTGGATATGACTGGATGAAACGGGAAATATCCGGCTTTTTTTTTTTTTTTTTGGCCATCTCAATCCCAGATATTGCTACAGCCTCCATGTTTGTGTTTTCTGGATATTATCAATGGAGTTTATTGTTTTGAATGTTTTTTATCGGGGAACATTTAATTTTGTGCTTGCAATCAGTAATTGGTTCCACATGGAGACACCAGCTCTACACATTCGTATTTTCTAGGGATAAAGCTAGAGGAAATACTGCAGACAAACATGATATTTCTCTTTGTATCGATGACATTTTATGCACTTGCCTAACGAAAAGACTTTGCTTTTCTCCAAAACCATTTGTACTGTGATTTTCTCGGTCCATTGCATACAAATTCCACACCACTTTGTCCGGATATGACTGGATGAAACCGGAAATATCCTTTTTTGTTGGGCTAACACAACCCGAAATATTGTGAAAGCCTCTGTGTTAGTGTATTCCTGATATTATCCATGGAATTTATGGTTTTGAAATTTTTTTTATCGGGAACATTTAATTTTGAGCTTGGTTACAGTAATTGGTTCCACATGGAGACACCATCTGTACATATGCGTATTTCCTAGGGAGAAATCTAGAGGAACTGCGGCAAACAAACATGATATTTCTGTTTGTATAGATGACATTGTATGCACTTCCTAACGAAAAGACTTTGCTTTTCTCCAATACCATTTTTACTGTGATTTTCTCAGTCAATTGCATACGAATTCCACAACACTTTGTCCGGATATGACTGTATGAAAGCAGAAATATCCGGATGTGTTTAGGCTAACTCAATCCGAAATATTGTGAAAGCCTCTGTGTTTGTGTTTTCTGGATATTATTGATGGACTTTATTGTTTTGAATGTTTTTTATCGGGGAACATTTTATTTTGTACCGTTGAAACACAAACTGGTTCATCATGGGGACACCAGCTCCACCCATTCGTATTTTCTAGGGAGAAAGCTAGAGGAACTGCGGCAAACAAACATGATATTTCTGTTTGTATCAATGACATTTTATGCACTTCCCTAAAAAAGACGTTGCTTTTCCTCAAAACCATTTGTACTGTGATTTTCTCGGTCCATTGCATACGGATTCCACACTAGTTTGTCCGGATATTACTGGATGAAACCGGAAATATCTGGTTTTGTTTCGCCTAACTCCATCCCAGATATTGCTACAGCCTCTGTGTTTGAGTTTTCTGGATATTGTCCACAGACTTTATTGTTTTGAATGTTTTTTATCAGGGAACATTTAATTTTGTCCTTGGAATCACTAACTGGTTCCACATGGAGACACCAGCTCTACACATTCATATTTTCTAGGGAGAAAACTAGAGGAACTGCGGCAAACAAACATGATATGTCTGTTTTTATAGATGACATTTTATGCACTTGCCTAACGAAAAGACGTTGCTTTTCTACAATACAATTTTTACTGTGATTTTCTCGGTCCATTGCATATGAATTCCAAACCAGTGTGTCCGGATAAAACTGGATTAAACCAGAAATATCCGTTTGTGTTTTGGCTAACTCTATCCGACATATTGCTACAGACTCTGTGTTTGTTTTTTCTGGATATTATCGATGGACTTTATTGTTGCGAATGTTTTTATTAGGGAACAATTCATTTTGTACCGTTGAAACACAAATTGGTTCATCATGGGGACACCAGCTACACACAATCGTATTTTCCTGGGCGAAAGCTAGAGGAACTGCGGTAGCAAACATGTCATTTCTGTTTGTATATATGATATTTTATGCACTTGCCTAACGAAAAGACTTTGCTTTTCCCTAAAAACATTTGTATTGTGATTTTCTCGGTCCAATGCATACGAATTCCAAACCAGTTTGTCTGGATATGACTGGATGAACCGGAAACATCCGGGTTTTTTTTTTCCATCTCAGTCCCAGATATTGCTACAGCCTCTGTGTTTGTGTTTTCTGGATATTATCAAAGACTTTATTGTTTTGAATGTTTTTTATCGGGGAACATTTAATTTTGTGCTTGCAATCAGTAATTGGTTCCACATGGAGACACCAGCTCTACACATTCGTATTTTCTAGGGAAAAAGCTAGAAGAATTGTGGCAAACAAACATGATATTTCTGTTTGTATCGATGACATTTTATGCACTTTCCTAATGAAAATACTTTGCTTTTCTCCAAAAACATTTTTACTGTGATTTTCTCGGTCCATTGCATTCGAATTCCAAACGACTTTTTCTGAATATGACTGCATGAAACTAGAAATATCCAGTTTGTTTTGGCTAACTGAATCCGAAATATTGTGAAAGCCTCTGTGTTTGTGTTTTCTGGATATTATGAACGGACTTTATATTTTTGAATGTTTATTATGGGGGAGCATTTTATTTTGAGCTTGGTTACAGTAATTGGTTCCAATGGATCACTAGCTGAACATATTCGTATTTTCTAGGGATAAAGCTAGAGGAAATACTGCAGACAAACATGATATTTCTGTTTGTATCGATGACATTTTATGCACTTGCCTAACGAAAAGACTTTGCTTTACTCCCATTCCTTTTTACTGTCATTTTCCCGGTCCATTGCATACGAATTCCACACCAGTTTGTCCGGATATGACTGGAAGAAACCAGAAATATCTGGTTTTGTTTTGGCTAACTCAATCCCAGATATTGTTACAGCCTCTGTGTTTGTGTTTTCTCTGTATTATCAACAGACTTTATTGTTTTAAATGTTTTTTATTGGGGAACATTTTATTTTGTACCATTGAAACACAAATTGGTTAATTATGGGGACACCAGCTTCACACATTTGTATTTTCTAGGGAGAAAGCTAGAGGAACTGCGGCAAACAAACATGATAATTCTGTTTGTATAGATGACATTGTATGCACTTGCCTAACGAAAATACTTTGCTTTTCTCCAAAAACATTTTTACTGTGATTTTCTCGGTCCATTGCATACGAATTCCAAACGACTTTTTCCGAATATGACTGGATGAAACCGGAAATATCCGGTTTTGTTTTTGTTAACTCAATCCCAGTTATTGTTACAACCTCTTTGTTTGAGTTTTCTGGATATTGTCCACGGACTTTATTGTTTTGAATGTTTTTATCAGAGAACATTTAATTTTGTGTTGGAATCACTAACTGGTTCCACATGGAGACACCAGGTCTACACATTCCTATTTTCTAGGATGACAGCTAGAGGAACTGTGGCAAACAAACATATTTCTGTTTCTATCAATGACATTTATGCACTTGCCTAACGAAAAGACTTTCCTTTTCTCCAAAACCATTTGTACTGTGATTTTCTTGGTACATTGCATACGAATTCCACAACTGGTTGTCCGGATATGACTAGATGAAACCGGAAATATCTGGTATTATTTTGGCTAACTCAATCCCAGATATTGCTAAAGCCTCTGTGTTTGTTTTTTCTGGGTATTTTCCACAGACTTTATTGTTTCGAATGTTTTTTATACGGGAATATTTTATTTTGAGCTTGGATACAGTAATTGGTTCGACATGGAGAAACCAGGTCTACATATTCCTATTTTCTAGGGAGAAAGCTAGAGGAACTGCGAAAAACAAACATGATATTTCTGTTTGTATAGATGACATTTTATGCAGTTGCCTAATGGAAAGACTTTGCTTTTATCCAAAACAATTTTTACTCTGATTTTCTCTGTCAATTGCATACGAATTCCACTCCAGTTTGTCCGGATATGAATGGATGAAACCAGAAATATCTGGTTGTGTTTTGGCTAACTCAATCCGAAATATTGCTACAGCAGCTGTGTTTGTGTATTCCTGATATTATCCACGGACTTTGTTGTTTTGAATGTTTTTATCAGGGAACATTTAATTTTGTACCCTTGAAACATTAATTGGTTCATCATGGGGACACCAGCTCTACACATTCGTATTTTCTAGCAATCAAGCTTGAGGAACTGAGGCAAACATACATGATGTTTCTGTTTGTAGAGATGACAATTTATGCACTTGCCTAACGAAAAGACTTTGCTTTTCTCCAAAACCGTTTTTACTGTGATTTTCTCTGTCCATTGCTTCCGAATTCCAAATGACTTTTTCCTGATATGACTGGATGAAACCAGAAATATCCGGATTTGTTTTGGCTAACTGAATCCCAAATATTGCTACAGCCTCTGTGATTGTGTATCCTGATATGATCCACGGACTTTATTTTTCTGAATGTTATTTTTTCAGGGAACATTTAATTTTGAGCTTGGATACAGTAATTGGTTCCACATGGAGACACCAGCTCTACACATTCATATATTCTAGGGAGATAGCTAGAGGAACTGTGGCAAACAAACATGATATTTCTGTTTGTATAGATGACATTTGATGCACTTGCCTAACGAAAAACTTTACTTTTCTCCAAAACCATTTCTACTGTGATTTACTCGGTCCATTGCATATGGATTCCACACCACTTTGTCCGGATATGAGTGGTGGAAACCAGAAATATCTGGTTGTCTTTTGGCTAACTCAATCCGAAATATTGCTATAGCCTCTGTGTTTGTGTATTCCTAATATTATCCACAGACTTTATTGTTTTGAATTTTTTTTTTCAGGGAACATTTAATTTGTGCTTGGAAACTCTAATTGGTTCCACATGGAGACACCAGCTCTACACATTCATATTTTCTATGGAGAAAGCTAGAGGAACTGCGGCAAACAAACATGATATTTCTGTTTGTATCGATGATATTTTATCTACTTGCCTAATGAAAAGATTTTGCTTTTTTCCAAAACCATTTTTACTGTGATTTTCTCGGTCCATTGCATACGAATTCCACTCCAGTTTGTCCGGATATGACTGCATGAAACCGGAAATATCTGGTTGTGTTTTGCCTAACTCAATCCCAGATATTGCTACAGTCTCTGTGTTTGTGTATTCCTGATATTATCCACAGACTTTATTGTTTTGAATGTTTTTTATCAGGGAACATTTAATTTTGTACCATTGAAACACTAATTGTTTCCACATGGAGACACCAGCTCTACACATTCATAATTTTTTCATTAAACTTTATTTAATGAATATAAATTTCCAAAGTACAGCTCATGGGTTACATTGGCTTCCCTCTCCCAACACTTCCCTCCTACCCATAACCCTCCCCTTTCCCGCTCCCTCTCCCCTTCCAATCACATCATGATTCATTTTCAATTCTCTTTATATACAAAAGATTAGTTTAGTATAAATTAGGTAACGATTTCAACAATTTGCCCCCATATAGCAACACAAAGTAAAAAAAAAAATACTGTTGGAGTACTAACTATAGCATTACATATGAGTGTACAGCACATTAAAGGCACAGATCCTACATAATATTTTTTTAAAAAATTAATAAATTTTCTATGCCATTTCCAATTTAATACCAGGTGTTTTTTTTATTTCCAATTATCTTTATATACAGAAGATCGATTCAGTATATAATTAGTAAAGATCTCATCAGTTTGTACTCATGCAGAAACACAAATTGTAAAAATACTGTTTCAGTACTAGTTATAGCATCACTGCACATTAGACAACACATTAAGGACAGATCCCACATGAGATGTAAGTACACAGTGACTCCTGTTGCTGACTTAACAATTTGACACTCTTGTTCATGGCATCAGTAATAATGTTCGTAATTTCTACGGAGAAACCTATAGGAATTGCGGCAAACAAACATGATATTTCTGTTTCTATAGCTGACATTTTATGCACTTGCCTAACGAAAATACTTGCTTTTCTCCAAAACCATTTGTACCTGATTTTCTAGGTCCATTGCATATTAATTCCACACCACTTTTCTGGATATGACTGGATGAAAAAAGAAATATCTGGTTGTGTTTTGGCTAACTCAATCCGAAATATTGCTACAGCTCTGTGTTTGTGTATTCTGGATATTATCGATGGACTAATTGTTTTGAATTTTTTTATCAGACAACATTTAATTTTGTACCGTTGAAACACTAATTGGTTCATAATGGGAACACCAGCTCTACAAATTCGTATTTTCTAGGGAGAAAGCTAGAGGAATTGCGACAAACAAACATGAAATGTCTGTTTCTATAGATGACATTTTATGCACTTGCCTAATGAAAAGACTTTGCTTTTCTCCAAAACCATTTTTACTGTGATTTTTTCGGTCCTTTGCATACGAATTCCACACCACTTTGCCCTTGTATGACTGGATGAAACTGGAAATATCTGGTTTTATTTTGGCTAACTCAATCCCAGATATTGCTACAACTTCTGTGTTTGTGTTTTCTGGATATTATCCACAGACTTTATTTTTTTTGATTGCTTTCTATCGGCGAACATTTTATTTTGAGCTTGGATACAGTAATTGGTTCCACATGGAGACACCAGCTCTATATATTCGTATTTTCTAGGGAGAAAGATAGAGGAACTGCGGCAAATAAACATGATATTTCTGTTTGTATCGAGGACATTTTATGCTCTTGCCTAATGAAAAGACTTTGCTTTTCTCCAAAACCATCTTTACTCTGATTTTCTCGGTCCATTGCATACGAATTCCACACCACTTTTTCCGGATATAACTAGATGAAACCAGAAATATCCGGTTGTGTTTTGGCTAACGCAATCCGAAATATTTTGAAAGCCTCTGTGTTTTGGCTAACTCAATCCCAGGTATTGCTATAGACTCTCTGTTTGTGTTTTCTGATATTATCAACGGACTTTATTGTTTTGAATGTTTTTTATCAAGGAACATTTTATTTTGATCTTGGAAACACTAATTGGTTCCACATGGAGACACCAACTCTACATATTCGTATTTTCTAGGGAGAAAGCTAGAGGAAATGCGGCAAACAAACATGATATTTATGTTTATAGATGACACTTTATGCACTTGCCTAATGAAATGACTTTGCTTTTCTCCAAATCATTTTTACTGTGATTTTCTCGGTCCATTGCATTCCAATTCCACACCAGTTTGTCCGGATATGACTGGATGAAACCGGAAATATATGTTTTTTTTTGGCTAACTCACTCCCAGATATTGCTACAGCCTCTGTGTTTGTGTTTTCTGGATATTATCGATGGACTTTATTGTTTTCAATGTTTTTATCAGGGAACATTTAATTTTGAACCATAGAAACACTAATTGGTTCCACCTGGGGACACCAGCTCTATATATTCGTATTTTCTTGGGAGAAAGCTATAAGAACTGCGATAAAGAAACTTGATATTTCTGTTTGTATAGATGACATTTTATGCACTTGCCTAACGAAAAGACTTTGCTTTTCTCCAAAACCATTTTTACTGTGATTTTCCCGGTCCATTGCATACGAATTCCATACCACGTTGTCCGGATATGACTGGATGAAACCAGAAATATTCGGTTGTGTTTTGGCTAACGCAATCAGAAATATTGTGAAAGACTCTGTGTTTGTGTTTTCTGGATATTATCGATGGAGTTTATTGTTTTGAATGTTCTTTATCAGGGAACATTTATTTTGTGCTTGGAAACACTACTTGGTTCCACATGGGGACACCAGCTCTACACATTCATATTTTCTAGGGAGAAATCTAGAGGAACAGCGGCAAACAAACATGATATTACTGTTTGTATCGATGACATTTTATGCACTTCCCTTCGAAAAGACTTTGCTTTTCTCCAAAACCAGTTTTACTGTGATTTCCTCGGTCCATTGCATACGATTTCCACAACGGTTTGTCCGGATATGACTGGATGCAAAAGGAAATATCTCGTTTTGTTTTGGCTAATTCAATCCCAGATATTGCCACAGGCTCCCTGTTTGTGTTTTCTGGGTATTATCGATGGACTTTATTGTTTTGAATTTTTTATTTATCAGGGAACATTTATTTTGTGCTTGGAAACACTACTTGGTTCCACATGGGGACACCAGCCCTACACATTCGTACTTTCTAGGGAGAAAGCTAGAGGAGCTGCAGCAAACAAACATGATATTACTGTTTGTATCGATGACATTTTATGCACTTGCCTAACGAAAATACTTTGCTTTTCTGCAAAACCAGTTTTACTGTGATTTTCTCGGTCCATTGCATATGAATTCCACAATCGTTTGTCCAGATATGACTGGATGCAAAAGGAAATATCAAGTTCTGTTTTGGCTAATTCAACCCAGATATGCTACCGCCTCTGTGTATGTGTATTCCTGATATTATACACGGAGTTTATTTTTTTGAATGATTTTATCAGGGAAGATTTAATTTTGTTCTTGGAAACACTAATTGGATCCACATGGAGACACCAGCTCTACACATTCGTTTTTTCTAGTGAGAAAGCTAGAGGAACTGCGAGAAACAAACACGATATTTCTGTTTGTATAGATGATATTTTATGCACTTGCCTAACAAAAAGACCTTGATTTTCTCCAAAACCATTTGTAATGTGATTTTCTCGGTCCATTGCATACGAAATCCACAACAGTTTACCGGATCTGACTGGATGAAACTGGAAATATCCGGTTTTGTTTTGGCTAACTCAATCCCAGATATTGCTACAGCCTCTGTGTTTGTTTTTTCTGGATACTAACAATGGACTTTATTATTTTGAATGTTTTTTATTGGGAAACATGTTATTTTGTGCTTGGATACAGTAATTGGTTCCACATGGAGACACCAGCTCTACATATTTGTATTTTCTAGGGAGAAAGCTAGAGG
This sequence comes from Lepus europaeus, assembly GCF_033115175.1. NCBI lineage: Eukaryota > Metazoa > Chordata > Mammalia > Lagomorpha > Leporidae > Lepus > Lepus europaeus. The sequence continues at coordinate 316,485 of NW_026909027.1, read as the reverse complement.
AACTGTGGTAAACAAACATGATATTTCTGTTTGTATAGATGACATTTTATGCACTTGCCTAATGAAAAGACTTTGCTTTTCTCCAAAACCATTTGTACTGTGATTTTCTTGGTCCATTGCATACAAATTCCACACCAGTTTGTCCGGATATGACAGGATGAAACAGAAATATCTGGTTGTGTTTTGGCTAACTCAATCCCATATATTGCTTCAGATTCTGTGTTTGTGTTTTCTGGATATTATAGATGAACTTTATTGTTTTGAATGTTTTTATCAGGGAATATTTAATTTTGTACCGTTGAAACACTAATTGGTTCATCATGAGAACACCAGCTCTACACATTCGTATTTTCTATTGAGAAAGCTAGAGGAACTACGGCAAACAAACATGATATTTCTGTTTGTATAGATGACATTTTATGCACTTGCCTAACGAAAATACTTTGCTTTTCTCCAAATCCATTTTTACTGTATTTTCTTTGTCCATTGCATTCGAATTCCACACCAGTTTGTCCGGATGTGACTGAATGAAACCAGAAATATCCTGTTTTGTTTTGGCTAACTCAATCTGAAATATTGTGAAAGCCTCTGGGTTTGTGTTTTCTGGATATTATCGATGGCCTTTATTGTTTTGAATGTTTTTATCAGGGAACATTTATTTTGTGCTTGGAAACACTACTTGGTTCCACATGGGGACACTAGCTCTACACATTCATATTTTCTAGGGAGAAATCTAGAGGAACAGCGGCAAACAAACATGATATTACTGTTTGTATCGATGACATTTTATGCACTTCCCTAACGAAAAGACTTTGCTTTTCTCCAAAACCAGTTTTACTGTGATTTTCTCGATCCATTGCATACGATTTCCACAATATTTTGTCCAGATATGACTGGATGCAAAAGGAAATATCAAGTTCTGTTTTGGCTAATTCAACCCAGATATGCTACCGCCTCTGTGTATGTGTATTCCTGATATTATACACGGAGTTTATTTTTTTGAATGATTTTATCAGGGAAGATTTAATTTTGTTCTTGGAAACACTAATTGGATCCACATGGAGACACCAGCTCTACACATTCGTTTTTTCTAGTGAGAAAGCTAGAGGAACTGCGAGAAACAAACACGATATTTCTGTTTGTATAGATGATATTTTATGCACTTGCCTAACGAAAAGACTTTGATTTTCTCCAAAACCATTTGTAATGTGATTTTCTCGGTCCATTGCATACGAAATCCACAACAGTTTACCGGATCTGACTGGATGAAACCGGAAATATCTGGTTTTGTTTTGTCTAACTCAATCCCAGATATTGCTACAGCCTCTGTGTTAGTTTTTTCTGGATACTATCAATGGACTTTATTGTTTTGAATATTTTTTATTGGGAAACATGTTATTTTGTGCTTGGATACAGTAATTGGTTCCACGTGGAGACACCAGCTCTACATATTTGTATTTTCTAGGGAGAAAGCCTGAGGAACTGTGGTAAACAAACATGATATTTCTGTTTGTATAGATGACATTTTATGCACTTGCCTAATGAAAAGACTTTGCTTTTCTCCAAAACCATTTGTACTGTGATTTTCTTGGTCCATTGCATACAAATTCCACACCAGTTTGTCCGGATATGACTGGATGAAACCGGAAATATCCTGTTTTTTTTTTTTTTTTTGGCTAACTCAATCCCCGATATTGCTACAGCATCTGTGTTTGTGTATTCCTAATATTATCCACAGACTTTATTGTTTTGAAGTTTTTTTTTTAATCGGGGAACATTTTATTTTGAGCTTGGATACAGTAATTGGTTCCACATGGAGACACCAGCTCTACACATTCTTATTTTCCAGGGAGAAAGCTAGAGGAACTGCGACAAACAAACATGTTATTTCTGTTTGTATAGATGACATTTTATGCACTTGACTAAAGAAAATATGTTGCTTTTCTCCAAAATCATTTTTACTGTGATTTTCTCGGTCCATTGCATACGGATTCCACACCACTTTGTCTGGATATGACTGGATGAAACCGGAAATATCCGGTTGTGTTTTGGCTAACTCAATCCCAGATATTGCTACAGCCTCTGTGTTTGTGTATTCCTGATATTATCCCCGGACTTTATTGTTTTGAATGTTTTTTTTTTCGGGGAACATTTTATTTTGAGCTTGGATACAGCAATTGGTTCCACACGGAGACACCAGCTCTACACATTCATATTTACTAGGGAGAAAGCTAGAGGAACTGCGAAAAAGAAACATGATATTTCTGTTTGTATAGATGATATTTTATGCAGTTTCCTAATGACAAGACTTCACTTTTCTCCAAAACCATTTTTACTCTAATTTGCTCAGTGCATTGCGTACGAATTCGACACCAGTTTGTTCGGATATGACTGTATGAAAACAGAAATATCCAATTTTGTTTTGGCTAACTCAATCCAAAGTATTGTGAAAGCCTCTGTGTTTGTGTTTTCTGGATATTATCGATGGAGTTTATTTTTTTGAATGTTTTTTATCATGGAACATTTAATTTTGTGCTTGTATACAGTAATTGGTTCCACATGGTGACACCAGCTCTACACATTCGTATTTTCTAGGGAGAAAGCTAGATGAACTGTGGCAAACAAAGATGATATTTCTGTTTGTATAGATGACATTTTATGCACTTGCCTAACGAAAAGACTTTGCTTTTCTACAAAACCAATTGTAATGTGATTTTTCGTTCCATTGCATACTAATTTCACACCAGTTCACCACATATGATTGGATAGAACCTGAAATATCCGGTTTTGTTTTAATTAACTCAATCCCTGATATTGCTACATCCTCTATGTTTGTGTTTTCCTGATATTATAAATGGACTTTCTGGTTTTGAATGTTTTTTATCAGGGAACATTTCATTTTATACCATTAAAGCACTAATTGTTTCCACATGGAGACACCAGCTCTACACATTCGTATTTTCTAGGGAGAATGCTAGAGGAACTGCGACAAACAAACATGATATTTCTGTTTGTATAGATGACATTTTATGCACTTGCCTAACGAAAAGATTTTGCTTTTCTCCATAACCATTTGTACTGTGATTTTCTCGGTCCGTTGCATACGAATTCCAAAACACTTTGTCCGGATATGACTGGATGAAACCAGAAATATCCGGTTGTGTTTTGGCTAACTGAATGAGAATTATTCTGAAAGCCTCTGTGTTTGTGTTTTCTGGATATTATCGATGGAGTTTATTGTTTTGAATGTTTTTTATCAGGGAACATTTAATTTTGTTCTTGGAACACTAATTGGTTCCACATGGAGACACCAGCTCCACACATTCGTATTTTATAGGGAGAAAGCTAGAGGAAATGGGACAAACAAACATGACATTTCTGTTTGTATAGATGACATTTTATGCACTTGCCTAACGTAAAGACTTTGTTTTTCTCCAAAACCACTTGTAATGTGATTTTCTCGGTCCATTGCATACGAATTCCACACCACTATGTCCGGATATGACTGGATGAAACCGGCAATATCTGGTTTCTTTTTGGGTAACTCAATTCCAGATATTGCTACAGCCTCTCTGTTTGTGTTAGCTGGATATTATCAACAGACTTTCTTGTTTTGAATGTTTTTCATCAGGGAACATTTAATTTTGCACCATAGAAACACTAATTGGTTCATCATGGAAACACCAGATCTACACATTCGTATTTTCTAGGGAGAAAGCTAGAGGAACGGCGACAAACAAACATGATATTTCTGTTTGTATCGATGACATTTTATGCACTTGCAGAACGAAAAGACTTTAAATTTCTCCAGAACTATTTTTACTGTGATTTTTTTGGTCCATTGCATCTGAATTCCACACTAAATTGTCCGGATAAGACTGGATGAAACCAGATATCCGGTCGTGTTTTGCCTAACTCAATCTGAAATATTGTGAAAGCCTTTTGTGTTTGTGTTTTCTGGATATTATTGATGGACTTTATTGTTTTGAATGTTTTTAATCAAGGAACATTTAATTTTGTGCTTGGAATCACTCATTGGTTCCACATGGAGACACCAGCTCTAAACATTCATATTTTCTAGGGAGAAAGCTAGAGGAAATGCGGCAAACATGGTATTTCTGTTTGTATACATGACATTTTATACACTTGCCTTACAAAAAGACTTTGCTTTTCTCCAAAACCATTTCTACTGTGATTTTCTCTGTCGATTGCATACGAATTCCACACCATTTTGTCCGGATATGACAGGATGAAAAAGAAATATCTGGTTGTGGTTTGGCTAACTCAATCCCATATATTGCTACAGATTCTGTGTTTGTGTTTTCTGGATATTATAGATGAACTTTATTGTTTTGAATGTTTTTATCAGGGAATATTTAATTTTGTACCGTTGAAACACTAATTGGTTCATCATGAGAACACCAGCTCCACACATTCGTATTTTCTATTGAGAAAGTTAGAGGAACTGCGGCAAACAAACATGATATTTCTGTTTGTATAGATGACATTTTATGCATTTGCCTAACGAAAAGACTTTGATTGTCTCCAAAACCATTTGTAATGTGATTTTCTCGGTCCATTGCATACGAAATCCACAACATTTTACCAGATCTGACTGGATGAAACCGGAAATATCCGGTTTTGTTTTGGCTAACTCAATCCCAGATATTGCTACAGCCTCTGTGTTAGTTTTTTCTGGATACTATCAATGGACTTTATTGTTTTGAATGTTTTTTATTGGGGAACATGTTATTTTGTGCTTGGATACAGTAATTGGTTCCATATGGAGACACCAGCTCTACATATTTGTATTTTCTAGGGAGAAAGCTAGAGGAACTGTGGTAAACAAACATGATATTTCTGTTTGTATAGATGACATTTTATGCACTTGCCTAATGAAAAGACTTTGCTTTTCTCCAAAACCATTTGTACTGTGATTTTCTCAGTCCATTGCATACAAATTCCACACCAGTTTGTCCGGATATCACTGGATGAAACCGGAAATATCCTTTTTTTTTTTTTTTTTTTTGGCTAACTCAATCCCCGATATTGCTACAGCGTCTGTGTTTGTGTATCCCTAATATTATCCACAGACTTTATTGTTTTGAATTTTTTTTTGTTTGTTTGTTTTTTTTAATCGGGGAACATTTTATTTTGAGCTTGGATACAGTTATTGGTTCCACATGGAGACACCAGCTCTACACATTCTTATTTTCCAGGGAGAAAGCTAGAGGAACTGCGACAAACAAACATGTTATTTCTTTTTGTATAGATAACATTTTATGCACTTGATGAAAGAAAATATGTTGCTTTTCTCCAAAATCATTTTTACTGTGATTTTCTCAGTCCATTGCATACGAATTCCACACGACTTTGTCCGGTTATGACTGGATGAAACCGGAAATATCTAGTTGTGTTTTGGCTAACTCAATCCCAGATATTGCTACAGCCTCTGTGTTTGTGTATTCCTGATATTATCCCCGGACTTTATTGTTTTGAATGTTTTTTTTTTCGGGTAACATTTTATTTTGAGCTTGGATACAGCAATTGGTTCCACACGGAGACACCAGCTCTACACATTCATATTTACTAGGGAGAAAGCTAGAGGAGCTGCAAAAAAGAAACATGATATTTCTGTTTGTATAGATGATATTTTATGCAGTTTCCTAATGACAAGACTTCACTTTTCTCCAAAACCATTTTTACTCTAATTTGCTCAGTGCATTGCGTACGAATTCGACACCAGTTTGTTCGAATATGACTGTATGAAAACAGAAATATCCAATTTTGTTTTGGCTAACTCAATCCGAATATTGTGAAAGCCTCTGTGTTTGTGTTTTCTGGATATTATCGATGGAGTTTATGGTTTTGAATGTTTTTTATCAGGGAACATTTAATTTTGTGCTTGTATACAGTAATTGGTTCCACATGGTGACACCAGCTCTACACATTTTTATTTTCTAGGGAGAAAGCTAGAGGAACTGCGGCAAACAAAGATGATATTTCTGTTTGTATAGATGACATTTTATGCACTTGCCTAACGAAAAGACTTTGCTTTTCTACAAAACCAATTTTAATGTGATTTTTCGTTCCATTGCATACTAATTTCATGCCAGTTCACCACATATGACTGGATAGAACCTGAAATATCTGGTTTTGTTTTAATTAACTCAATCCCTGATATTGCTACATCCTCTATGTTTGTGTTTTCCTGATATTATAAATGGACTTTCTGGTTTTGAATGTTTTTTTATCATGGAACATTTAATTTTGTACCGTTGAAACACTAATTGGTTTATCGTGGGGACACCAGCTCAACACATTCGTATTTTCTATGGAGAAAGCTAGAGGAACTGCAGCAAACAATCATGATATTTCTGTTTGTATAAATGACATTTTATGCAGCTGCCTAATGAAAAGGTTTTCTTTTCTATAAAACCATTTGTACTGTGATTTTCTCGGTCCATTGCATACGAATTCCACACCAGCTTGTATGGATATGACTGAATGAAACCGAAAATATCCGTTTTTGTTTTGGCTAACTCAATCCCAGATATGGCTAAAGCCTCTATGTTTCTGTATTCCAGATATTATCCACGGAATTTATTGTTTTGAATGTTTTTTATCAGGGAACATTTCATTTTATACCATTGAAGCACTAATTGTTTCCACATGGAGACACCAGCTCTACACATTCGTATTTTCTAGGGAGAAAGCTAGAGGAACTGCGACAAACAGACATGATATTTCTGTTTGTATAGATGACATTTTATGCACTTGCCTAACAAAAAGATTTTGCTTTTCTCCATAACCATTTGTACTGTTATTTCCTTGGTCCATTGCATATGATTTCCACACCACTTTGTCCAGATATGAGTGGATGAAACCGGAAACATCCGTTTTTTTTTTTTTTTCGCTAACTCAATCCCAGATATTGTTACAGGCTCTGGGTTTGTGTTTGCTGGATATTATCAATGGACTTTATTGTTTTGAATGCTTTTTATCAGGGAACATTTTATTATACCTTGGAAACCCTAATTGGCTCCACATGGAGACACCAGCTCTACACATTTGTATTTTCTAGGGAGAAAGCTAGAGGATCTGCGGGAAACAAACATGATATTTCTATTTGTATCGATGACATTCTCTGCACTTGCCTATCGAAATACTTTGCTTTTCTCCAAAAGCATTTTTACTGTGATTTTCTCTGTCCATTGCATAAGAATTCCACAGCAATTTGTCCGGATATGGCTGGATGAAACCAGAAATATCCAGTTGTGTTTTTGCTAACTCAATCCCAGATATTGCTACAGCCTCTCTGCTTGTGTATTCCTGTTATTATCCATGGACTTTATTGTTTTGAATGTTTTTATCAGGGAAGATTTAATTTTGTACTATTGAAACACTAAGCGGTTCATCTTGTGGACTGCAGCTCCACACATTCGTATTTTCTAGTCAGAAAGCTTTAGGAACAGCGACAAACAAACATGACATTTCTGTTTGCATAGATGATATTTTATGCAGGTGCCTAACGAAGACTTTGCTTTTCTCCAAAACCATTTGTACTGTGATTTTCTCGGTCCATTGCATACGAATTCCAAAACACTTTTTCTGGATATGACTGGATGAAACCAGAAATATCTGGTTGTGTTTTGGCTAACTGAATCAGAAATATTGTGAAAGACTCTGTGTTTGTGTTTTCTGGGTATTATCGATGGAGTTTATTGTTTTGAATGTTTTTTATCAGGGAACATTTAATTTTGTGCTTGTAAACACTAATTGGTTCCAGATGGAGACACCAGCTCCACACATTCGTAATTTCTAGGGAGAAAGCAAGAGGAACGGCTACAAACAAACATGATATTTCTGTTTGTATAGATGACATTTTGTGCACTTGCCTAACGAAAAAACTTTGCTTTTCTCCAAAACCATCTGTACTGTGACTTACTGGGTCCATTGCATACGAATTCCACACCAGTTTGTCCGGATATGACTGGATAAAACCAGAAATATCCGGTTGTGTTTTGGCTAACTCAATCCGAAATATTGTGAAAGCCTAAGTGTTGTGTTTTCTGGATATTATCGATGTAGTTTATTGTTTTGAATGTTTTTTATCAGGGAACATTTAATTGTGTACCGTTGAAACACTGATTGGTTCTTCATGTGGACACCAGCTCTACAGATTCGTATTTCCTAGGGAGAAAGCTAGAGGAGCTGCGGCAAACAAACATGATATTTCTGTTTGTAGCAATGACATTTTATGCACTTGCCTAATGAAAAGACTTTGCTTTTCTCCAAAATCATATTTACTGTGATTTTGTTGGTCCATTGCATACGAATTCCACACCACTTTGTCCGGATATGACTGGATGAAACCGGAAATATCCGGTTCTGTTTAGGCTAACTCAATCGCTGATATTGCTACAGCCTCTGTGTATGTCTATTCCTGATATTATCCACGGACTTTTTTGTTTTGAATGTTTTTTATCAGGGAACATTTTATTTTGAGCTTGGATACAGTAATTGGTTCCACATGGAGACACCAGCTCTACACATTCGTATTTTCTAGGGAGAAAGCTAGAGGAACTGCGGGAAACTAACATGATATTTCTGTTTGTATAGATGACATCTAGTGGAACTGCGGCAAACAAACATGATATTTCTGTTTGTATAGATGATATTTTATGTACTTGCCTAACGAAAAGACTTTGCTTTCCTCCAAATCTATTTTTACTCTGATTTTCTTGGTCCATTGCATACAAATTCCACACCAGTTTGTCCGGATATCACTGGGTGAAACCAGAAATATCCTGTTGTGTTTTTGCTAACTCAATCCGAAATATTGTGAAAGCTTCTGTGTTTGTGTTTTCTGGATATTATCCATGAACTTTATTGTTTTGAATGTTTTTATCAGGGAACATTTAATTTCGTACTGTTGAAACACTAATTGGTACATCATCCGGACAATAGCTCTACACATTCGTATTTTCTAGGGAGAAAGCTAGAGGAACTGCCACAAACAAACATGATATTTCTGTTTGTATAGATGACATTTTACGCACTTTCCTAACGAAAAGACTTTGCTTTTCTCCAAAACCATTTGTACTGTGATTTTCTCGGTCCATTGCATACGAATTCCACACCACTTTGTACGGATATGACTGGATGAAACCAGAAATATCCGGTTGTGTTTTGACTAACTCAATCCAAAATATTTTGAATGCCTCTGTGTTTGTGTTTTCTGGATATTATCGATGGACTTTGTTGTTTTGAATATTTTTATCAGGGAACATTTATTTTTGTTTTGTTTTGTTTTAACTTTTATTTAATGAATATAATTTTCCAGTGTACAGCTTATGGATTACAATGGGTTTCCCCTCCCATAATTTCCCTCCCACCCGCATCCCTCCCCTCTCCCGCTACCTCTCCGCTTCCTTTCACATCAAGATTCTTTTTCAATTCTCTTTTTATACAGGAGATCATTTTAGTATAAAGATTTCAACAGTTTGCACCCACATAGAAACACAAAGTGAAACATACTGTTTGAGTATTAGTTATAGCATTAAATCACAATGTACAGCACATTAAGGACAGAGATCCCACATGAGGAGCAAGTGCACAGTGGCTCCTGTTGTTGACCCAACAAATTGACACTCTAGTTTATGGCACCAGTAACCATCCTAGGCTGTCTTCATGAGTTGCCAAGGCTATGGAAGCCTTCCAAGTTTACCGACTCTGATCATATTTAGACAAGGTCATAAAAGACAGAGTGAGGATAGTAACCAATGATCCTAAGAGTGGCATTTACCAGGTTTGAACAATTGTACAGCATTACGTGGGGAAGAGGACCATCAGTACACCCAGGTTGGGAGTAGAGCCATTGGTGGTAGAGTAGAGGTTCTGATTACAAAGGAATGAGGCCCAAGTGCACTAGACAGGGCCTAGAACAAAGGACAGAGTCATTATTAGAGGAGCTAAGAAAGGTGCTGTCTAAGCTACAAGTAATTTTTCTGATTGAGAGGCAAATAGAACCTGATAGAAGGGGCTTGATAATAATCTGGTGGGCTTTAGGCCTTGTAAATTCAGAGGCCCAGACCTATCTATCTCTTCACATGGGGTATATCCTAAGGGAGGTGTGAACCTCCTAGGGGAAGGCACTCTGTTGACTTTCATGAATTGGCTGGCCTGGGAGGAGCGCTGGCCAGGTAAAGTCAGGGGGCATCTCTAACAAGAAATTTACAGTTCTGCCTGCAATGTTGCTGACCCTACTTGACTATCCCCTCAGCTGCAGTGGTCACTTTGGAAGTTGGGCTGAGTGAAGGGCTTTTCAGCTTAGAGCCAATAAGATCTGTGGCTCTGACCTGGGCATCCTTCGACTCCAGGGCAGGTCCATTTCCAGTGATCCAACTCTTGGCAGAGCTGCCAGGGCTCTTCACAAGCTGACTTCTGCTGAAGCCCAGGCTTACCACATTGAAAGCCACTGCAGTGGACTGGCCTGTTGGGTCTCCTTGAGGGCAGATCACTGTACAGATCAGCCATTAATAGGCCTGCCACCCATTGCTTCTGATGCCGAGCTTTCTTTTCCTCCTGGTTTGTGTTAAAGCAAACCAGAGGATGCAAGTCAAGGGAGTGCCCAAGTCCCATCTCTAATCTTCTGTGGCCTGAACTACAAGTCTATAGTCTCCGGCATGTTCTGCAGTAGTTTTTCTAAGGTAGACAATGCCCATGAGGAAAATTATATTCTCATTTTAAAACTTTCTTTCCCTTTGGTCTGAAAGGGAGGTTTTTTCTACTTACTGTATAGTTCGCTGATGACAAAGTGAATCTACTATGAGATTATTATTTAAGTTCTTATTTTGGCTATGCTATTACAGAAAAATGTTAGCCATCTCTTTTATAAGGTCTAAAGATGAAATTGTGCATCCTACAGATTCCTTCATAATAGAATTAGTTTCCTACCTTGAAGAGAATAGAGAAATCAAAGAGCAAGTTGGGCTTAGAATAGAGAAATGAGGGAGCAAGTACTAGATCGCTTACTGACAATAGCAATATCACATGAATACTTAGCAAACCGTTTCAACCATTAGATAACAACTTAAGAAAACATTTACCAGAAGGTCCAATGCCTTCTATAATTTTAAGAATCATGTATTTGAAAACACCTCTTAAATATCTAACATGGTGTAGTTTGTTTAGCCAGTAAACTTAAGCACAACCATCTAAAATGTTTTTAGTTTCTTTCTACCAACATGTTTAAAACATATGATACACAGATTCAGGTCACACAAATTAAAATATATCTTTGATTGATTTTAGCAGCTTAAATTTATGGACAATTTTATCTATAAGCCATTTAAAATAAAACTCTTAATAAAATTTCCCCATGTGGACATACAATATGTACACACATATAACATAGCATAATAGAACAATATAGCAATTTTTATAATAGCTTTTAAAATCTTTAACTCTTTTTGTAGATTTTAAATGGATTTGAATTGCTTTTTATTTTTAGTAACCTTAGTTAACCATACTTTCTCTCAGTTGGTACTGTTAATACATTATTGGCTTCATCTGTTTACAGAGCCATCCCAAAGTACTGAATACAATAAAAATAGCTGGAAAAATTCCATTGGAACCTATAGGAGGACAGCTAAACACAGAACCAACAATGCTTTAGTTTTATGAGCAGCACACCATATATAACTATGGATGACAAAAGACTTTAAGTCGCCATGTTTAAAATTATAAACTCATCAACCAACAAGAGGCACTTGCTTACTTCACAGTATTTTTGAAAGCACCTGTAGGCTTTTACAAGTATTTAACCCTTTAGGCCTCTGGGGCTTTCTCATTAAGATAAATATCATGTCTAGTAACACAAGATCATTAGACATTCTAATTCTCAAACATTTGTATTATAGCATTTTCCATTATAGAAACTTAAACTCTGGTACCACATCACATCCTGACAGTCCTTCTAATATAATCCAAATAGCCTGCTTAGTTGGTGTCTCTATAAGATGAGAGACATAGGTCCTTCAATTTTTTCAGTTGGGCCCAAACTGGAAAAACCAAAGTCCAGGATTTACTGGAAATTTTAGAGACCAGATTGTTTGAAACTTTGATTTTTTGAATGCCTGTCAAGAATGCCAAGAAGGCTCAAAATCCAAACTATCTGGTTGAAATAAGATTCCTTAAAATCATGACATAACATAGACCAAATTTGATCATTGTTACAAGGTGACTATTCACATCTTTGAAAATAAGCACATATTTAAATAACCCATAGCTCTTAATAAAAATCCAGCTGTTTTTGAACAATTAGAATTGAACAGACATGAAGAGCACATAATAGATTACTTTAACACATTGCTTTAACCGAGCATCAGAGTTTAATTCTATGTTAAAGAGAAATTGAGCTTCCTGTGATCTTTTGCTGTGAGGTTTCCTTCCTTTACCTTCTTTTATATTGATGACCATGTTTCTGTGTTTCTGTGTGTAAGACATCTTTAAGCATCTTTTGCAGGGCAGGATGAGTGGCAACAAATTCTTTCAGTTTCTGTTTGCTATGAAAAGTCTTAATTTCACCTTCATTCACAAATGAGAGCTTTGCAGGATATAGTATTCTGGGCTGGCAGTTTTTCGCTCTTAGTACCTGGGCTATGTCTCGCCATTCCCTTCTAGCTTGTAGGGTTTCTGATGAGAAGTCTGCTGTGAGTCTAATTGGAGATCCTCTAAGAGTAATCTGACGTTTCTCTCTTGCACATTTTAGGATCTTTTCTTTATGTTTCACTGTGGTGAGTTTGATTACAACATGTCGTGGTGAGGATCTCTTTTGGTCATGTTTATTAGGGGTTCTATAAGCTTCCTGTACTAAGATGCCTCTGTCCTTCTCCAAACCTGGGAAATTTTCTGCTAGTATCTCACTGAAAATGCCTTCTAATCCTTTCTCCCTCTCCATGCCTTCAGGAACTACTAGAACCAGAATGTTGGGTTTTTTAATAGTATCCTGTAGATTCCCGACAATATTTTTTAGATTTCTGATTTCTTCTTCTTTTCTTTGGTTTGCCTGTTTCCTTTCCTGTTCTCTGTCTTCTAATTCTGATATTCTGTCTTCTGCTTCACCCATTCTGTTTTTAAGGCACTCTAATGTGTTTGTCATTTGATCTATTGAATTCTTCATTTCATTATGATTTCTCATCACTATCACAGATTCTTGTTCCGCTAGTTGTTTCATTTCAATTTGATTCCTCCTTAATATTTCATATTCACGAGAGAGATTTTCTATCTTGTCCATTAAGGATTTCTGTAGTTCAAGAATTTGTTTTTGAGAACTTCTTAATGTTCTTATCAATTTTTTGAGATCCACTCATTGCATTTCTTCGATCTCATCATCTTCATAATCTTGAAATGGGGTGTATTTTTCATTTGGGGGCGTCATAGCGTCTTCCTTGTCCAGATGACATTTTATGCACTTGCCTAACGAAAAGATTTTGCTTTTCTCCAAAACCATTTTTACTGGATATTATCCAGGGAATTTACAGTTTTGAGTGTGTGTTATCAGGGAACATTTAATTTTGTGCTTGGAATCACTAATTGCTTAGACATGGAGACACCAGCTCTACACATTAGTATTTTCTAGGGAGAAAGCTAGAGGAACTGCCACAAACAAACATGATATTTATTGTTTGTATAGATGACATTTTACGCACTTCCCTAACGAAAAGACGTTGCTTTTCCCCAAAACCATTTGTACTGTGACTTTCTCGGTCCATTGCATACGAATTCCACACCAGTTTGTCCGGATATGACTGGATGAAACCAGAAATATCCGGTTGTGTTTTGGCTAATTCAATCCGAAATATTGTGAAGGCCTCTGTGTTTGTGTTGTCTAAATATTATCGATGGACTTTATGGTTTCGTATGTTTTTATCAGGGAACATTTAATTTTGTACCGTAGAAACACTAATTGGTTCATCATGGGGAGACCTGCTCTTCACATTCATATGTTCTAGGGACAAAGCTAGAGGAACTGCGGCAAACAAACATGATATATCTGTTTGTATCGATGACATTTTATGCACTTGCCTAACGAAAAGACTTTGTTTTTCTCCAAAACCATTTGTACTGTGATTTTATCGGACCATTGCATACGAATTCCACACAGGTTTGTCCGGATATGACAGGTGAAACCAGAAATATCCGGTTGTGTTTTGGCTAACTAAATCAGAAATATTGTGAAAGCCTCTGTGTTTGTGTTTTCTGGATATTATCGATGGACTTTATTGTATTGAATGTTTTTATCAGGGAACATTTAATTTTGTACCCTAGAAACACTAATTGGTTCATCATGGGGACACCAGCTCCACACATTTGTATTTTCTAGGGAGAAAGCTAGAGGAACTGCGGCAAACAAACATGATATTTCTGTTGCTAGCGATGACATTTTATGCACTTGCCTAACGAAATATGTTGCTTTTCTCCAACAACATTTGTATGCTGATTTTCTCGGGCCTTTGCATGGGAACTCCACACCAGTTTGTCCGGATATGACTGGATGTAAACAAAAATATCCATTTGTGTTTTGGCTAACTCAATCCCAGATATTGTTACAGCCTCTGTGTTTGTGTTTACTGGATATTCACAACGGACTTTATTGTTTCAATGTTTTTTATTGGGGAACATTTTATTTTGAGCTTGGATACAGTAATTGGTTCCACAAGGAGAAACCAGCTCCACACATTCGTTTTTCTAGGGAGAAAGATAGAGGAACTGCGGCAAACAAACATGATATTTCTGTTTGTATAGATGACATTTTATGCACTTGCCTAACGAAAAGACTTTGCTTTACCCAAAAAACCATTTGTACTGTGACTTACTGGGTCCATTGCATACGAATTCCACACCACTTTGTCTGGATATGACTGGATGAAACCAGAAATATCCTGTTGTGTTTTGGCTAACTCAATCTGAAATATTCTGAAAGCCTCTGTGTTTGTATTTTCTGGATATTATCGATGGACTTTATTGTTTTCAATGTTTTTTATCGGCGAAAATTTATTTTGAGCTTGGATATTGTAATTGATTCCACCTGGAGACCTCAGCTCCACATATTCGTATTTTGTAATTAGAAAGCTAGAGGAACTGCGGCAAACAAACATGATATTTCTGTTTGTATAGATGACATTTTATTCAGTTGCCTAATGAAAAGACTTTGCTTTTCTCCAAAACCATTTGTACTGTGATTTCTCGGTTCATTGCATATGCATCCCACACCAGTTTGTACGGATATGACTGGATGGAACCTGAAATCTCCGGTTTTATTTTGGATAACTCAATCCCAGGTATTGCTACAGTCTTTTTGTTTGTCTATTCCTGATATTATCCACAGATTTTATTGTTTTGAATATTTTTTATCAGGGAACATTTAATTTTGTACTTGGAAACACTTATTGGTTCCACATGGAGACACCACTCTACACATTCGTATTTGCTAGGGAGAAAGCTAGAGGAACTGCGTAAAAAACATGATATTTCTGTTTCTATCATTGACATTTTATGCACTTGCCTTATGAAAAGACGTTGCTTTTCTCCAAAACCATTTGTACTCTGATTTTCTCGGTCCATTGCATATGAATTCCACAGCAGTTTATCCGGATATGACTGAATGAAAACAAAAATATGCAGTTGTGTTTTGGCTAACTCAATCCCAGATATTGCTACAGCCTCTTTGTTTGTGTTCACTGGATATTATCCAGGGAATTTACAGTTTTCAATGTTTTCATATCAGGGAACATTTAATTTTGTGCTTGGAATCACTAATTGGTTAGACATGGAGACACCAGCTCTACACATTCGTATTTTCTAGGGAGAAAGCTAGAGGAACTGCAGCAAACAAACATGATATTTCTGTTTGTATAGATGACATTTTACACACTTGCCTATCAAAAAGACTTTGCTTTTCCCCAAAACCATTTGTACTGTGATTTTCTCGGTCCATTGCAAACGAATTCCACACCAGGGTGTCCGGATATGACTGGATGAAACCAGAAATATCCGGTTGTGTTTTGGCTAACTCAATCCGAAATATTGTGAAGGCCTCTGTGTTTGTGTTGTCTGAATATTATCGATGGACTTTATGGTTTCGAATGTTTTTATCAGGGAACATTTAATTTTGTACCGTAGAAACACTAATTGGTTCATCATGAGGACACCTGCTCTACACAGTAATATGTTCTAGGGACAAAGCTAGAGGAACTGCGGCAAACACACATGATATTTCTGTTTGTATAGATGACAGTTTATGCACTTGCCTAGCGAAAAGACTTTGTTTTTCCCCCAAACCATTTTTACTGTGATTTTTTCGGTCCATTGCATACGAATTCCACACCACTTTCTCCGGATATTACTGGATGAAACGGGAAATATCCGGTTGTGTTTTGGGTAACTCAATCTGAAATATTGTGAAAGCCTCTGTGTTTGTATTTTCTGGATATTATCGATGGACTTTATTGTTTTCAATGTTTTTCAAGGGCGAACATTTTATTTTGAGCTTGGATACAGTAATTGATTCCACCTGGAGACCTCAGCTCTACATATTCATATTTTGTAGTTAGAAACCTAGAGGAACTGCGGCAAACAAACATGATATTTTTGTTTGTATAGATGACATTTTACGCACTTGCCTAATGAAAACACTTTCCTTTTCTCCAAAACCATTTTTACTGTGATTTTCTGGGTCCATTGCTTACGAATTCCGCACCACTTTGTCTGGATGTGACTGGATGAAATCGGAAATATCTGGTTTTGTTTGGCTAACTCAATCTTAAATATTGTGAAAGCCGCTGTGTTTGTGTTTTCCGGATGTTATCCACGGACTTTATTGTTTTGAATGTTTTTTATCAGGGAACATTTTATTTTGAGCTTGGATACAGTAATTGGTTCCACATGGAGACACCAGCTCTACACATTCGTATTTTCTAGGGGAAAGGTGGAGGAACGGCTGCAAACAAACATGATATTTCTGTTTGTATCGATGACATTTTATGCACTTGCCTAACGAAAAGTCTTTGCTCTTCTCCAAAACCAATTTTACTGTGATTTCCTCGGTCCATTGCATATGAATTCCACACCAGTTTGTCAGGATATGACTGGATGAAACCAGAAATATCCGGTTGTGTTTTGGCTAATTAAATCCGAAATATTGTGAAAGCATCTGTGTTTGTGTATTCTGGATGTTATCGATGGAATTTATTTTTTGAATGTTTTCATCATGGAACATTTCATTTTGTACCGTAGAAATACTAACTGGTTCATCATGGGGACACCAGCTCTACACATTCTTATTTTCTAGGGAGAAAGCTAAAGGAACTGTGGAAAACAAACATGATATTTCTGTTTGTATAGATGACATTTTATGCACTTGCCTAACGAAAAGATTTTGCTTTTCTCCAAAACCATTTTTACTGTGATTTTCTTGGTCCATTGCATACGAATTCCACAACACTTTGTCGAGATATGAGTGGATGAAACCAGAAATATCTGGTTTTGTTTTGGCTAACTCAATCCCAGATATTGCTACGGCCTCTGTGTTTGTGCTTTCTGGATATTATCAACGGACTTTATTGTTTTGAATGTTTTTTATCGGGGAACATTATATTTTGAGCTTGGATACAGTAATTGGATCCACATGGAGACACCAGCTCTACACATTCGTATTTTCCATTGAGGAAGCTGGAGGAACTGCGGCAAACAAACATGATATTTCTGTTTGTATCGATGACATTTTATCCAGTTCCCTAACGAAAATACTTTGCTTTTCTCCAAAACCATTTCTACTGTGATTTTCTCGGTCCATTGCTTACGAATTCCGCACCACTTTGTCCGTATATGAATGGATGAAACCAGACATATCTGGTTTTGTTTTGGCTAACTCAATCCCAGATAATGCTATGGCCTCTGTGTTTGTGTTTGCTGGATATTATCAATGGACTTTATTCTTTTGAATGTTTATTATCGGGGAACATTTTATTTTGAGATTGGATACAGTAATTGGTTCCACATGGAGACACCAGCTCTACATATTCGTATTTTCTCGGAAGAAAGCTAGAGGAACTGCGGCAAACAAACATGATATTTCTGTTTGTACAGATGACATTCTATGCAGTTGCCTAATCAAAAGACTTTGTTTTTCTCAAAAACCATTTTTACTGTGATTTTCTCGGTCCATTGCATACGAATTCCACACCAGTTTGTCCGGATATGACTGGATGAAACCAGAAATACCCGATTGTGTTTTGGCTAACTCAATCCCAAATATTGCTACAGCCTCTGTGTTTGTGTATTCCTGATATTATCCATGGACTTTATTTTTTTGAATGTTTTTTTTTTCAGGGAGCATTTAATTTTGTGCTTGGAAAAACTAATTGGTTCATCATGGGGACACCAGCACTGCACATTCGTATTTTCTAGTGGAAAGGTAGAGTAACTGCGGCAAACAAACATGATATTTCCATTTGTATAGATGGCATTTTATGCACTTGCCTAACGAAATCCTTGCATTACTCCAAAACCATTTGTAATGTGATTTTCTCGGTCCATTGCGTACGAATTCCACACCACTTTTTCCGGATATGACTGGATGAACCCAGAGATATCCGATTTTCTTTTGGCTAACTCAATCCCATATATTGCTATGGCCTCTGTGTTTGCGTTTTCTGGATATTATCAACGGACTTTATTGTTTTGAATTTTTTTTTCCGGGAACATTTGATTTTGTGCTTGGAAAAAAAAATTGGTTCATCATGGGGACACCAGCTCTACACATTCGTATTTTCTAGGGAGAAAGCTAGAGGAACTGCGGCAAACAAACATGATATTTCTGTATGTATCGATGACATTTTATGCAGTTCCCTAACGAAAAGACTTTGCTTTTATCCAGAACCATTTTTACTGTTATTTTCTCGGTCCATTGCATACGAATTCCACACCACTTTGTCCGGATGTGACTGGATGAAACCAGAAATATCCGGTTTTGTTTTGGCTAACTCAATCCCAAATATTGCTATAGCCTCCTTGTTTGTGTTTTCTGGATATTGTCAACAGACTTTATTGTTTTAAATGTTTTTTATCGGAAACATTTTATTTTGAGCTTGGATACAGTAATTGGTTCCACATGGAGACACCAGCTCTACATATTCTTATTTTCTAGGAAGAAAGCTTGAGGAACTGCGGCAAACAAACATGATACTTTTGTGTGTATAGATGACATTTTATGCACTTGCCTAATGAAAAGATTTGCTTTTCGCCAAAACCATTTTTACTGTGATTTTCTCGGTCCATTGCATACGAATTCCACACAAGTTTATCCGGATATGACTGGATGAAACCGGAAATATCCGGTTGTGTTTTGGCTAAGTCAATGCGAAATATTGTGAAAGCCTCTGTGTTTGCGTTTTCTGGGAATTATCGATGGACTTTATAGTTTTAAATGTTTTTATCAGGGAACATTTAATTTTGTACCGTAGAAACAGTAATTGGTTCATCATGGGGACACCAGCTCTACACATTCGTATTTTCTAGGGAGAAAGCTAGAGGAACTGTGGCAAACAAACATGATATTTCTGTTTGTATGGATGACATTTTATGCACTTGCCTAACGAAAAGTCTTTGCTCTTCTCCAAAACCATTTTTACTGTGATTTTCTCAGTCCTTTGCATACGAATTCCACACCACTTTGTCCGGATATGACTGGATGAAACCAGAAATATCCGGTATTTTGTTGGCTAACTGAATCCCAGATATTGCTACGGCCTCTGTGTTTGTGTTTTCTGGATATTATCAAGGGACTTTATTGTTTTGAATGTTTTTTTTTCCGGGAACATTTGATTTTGTGCTTGGAAAAAAAATCTGGTTCATCATTGCGACACCAGCTCTACAGATACGTATTTTCTACGGAGAAAGCTAGAGGAACTGTGGCAAAGAAACCTGATATTTATGTTTGTATCGATGACATTTTATGCACTTGCCTAATAAAAAGTCTTTGCTCTTCTCCAAAACCATTTGTACTGTAATTCTCTCGGTCCATTGCATATAATTCGACACCACTTTGTCCGGATATGACTGGATGAAACCAGAAATATCTGGCTTTGTTTTCGCCAACTCAATCCCAGATATTGCTACGGCCTCTGTGTTTGTGTTTTCTAGATATTGTCAATGGACTTTATTGTTTTGAATGTTTTTTATCGCAGAACATTTTATTTTCAGCTTGGATACAGCAATTGGTTCCACATGGAGACACCAGATCTACATATTCGTATTTTCTACGTAGAAAGCTAGAGGAACTGCGGCAAACAACATGATATTTCTGTTTGTATAGATGACATTTTATGCACTTGCCTAACGAAAAGACTTTGCTATTCTCCAAAACCATTTTTACTGTGATTTTCTCGGACAATTGCATAGGAAATCCACACCAGTTTGTCCGGATATGACTGGATGAAA
Source organism: Lepus europaeus (assembly GCF_033115175.1). Taxonomy (NCBI): domain Eukaryota; kingdom Metazoa; phylum Chordata; class Mammalia; order Lagomorpha; family Leporidae; genus Lepus; species Lepus europaeus. The sequence goes on along the minus strand of NW_026909027.1, from coordinate 295,980 downwards.
CCAGAAATATCCGGTTGTGTTTTGGCTAACTCAATCCGAAATATTGTGAAAGCCTCTGTGTTTGTGTTTTCTGGATATTATCGATGGACTTTATTGTTTTCAATATTTTTATCAGGAAACATTTCATTTTGTACCGTTGAAACACTAACTGGTTCATCATGGGGACACCAGCTCTACACATCCTATTTTCTAGGAATAAAGCTAGAGGAACTGTGGCAAACAAGCATGATATTTTGTTTGTATAGATGACATTTTATGCACTTGCCTAACGAAAAGATTTTACTTTTCTCCATAACCATTTTTACTGTGATTTTCTCGGTCCATTGCATACGAATTCCACACCAGTTTGTGCGGATATGGCTGGATCAAACTGGAAAAATCCGGTTGTGTTTTGGCTATCTCAATCCGAAATATTGCTACAGCCTCTGTTTTTGTGTATTCCTGATATTATCCACGGACTTTATTGTTTTGAATGTTTTTTTTTTTTCTGGGAGCATTTAATTTTGTGCTTGGAAAAACTAATTGGTTCATCATGGGGACACCAGCTCTACACATTCGTAATTTTTTGGAAGATGCTGGCGGAGTTACGGCAAACAAACATGATATTGCTGTTTGTATAGTTGACATTTTATGCTCTTGCCTAACGAAAAGTCTTTGCTCTTCTCCAAAACAATTTTTACTTTGATTTTCTCGGTCCATTGCATATGAATTCCACACCACTTTGTCCAGATATGACTGGATGAAACCAGAAATATCCGCTTTTCTTTTGGCTATCTCAATCCCAGATATTGCTACGGCCTCTGTGTTTGTGTTTTCTGGATATTATCAACGGACGTTATTGTTTTGAAGGTTTTTTTTCCGGGAACATTTGAGTTTGTGCTTGTAAAAAAAAAAATTGGTTCATCATGGGGACACCAGCTCTACACATTCGTATTTTCTAGGGAGATAGCTAGAGGAACTTCGGCAAACAAACATAATATTTCTGTATGTATAGATGACATTTTGTGCACTTGCCAAACGAAAAGTCTTTGCTCTTCTCCAAAAGCATTTTTACAGTGATTTTTTCTGTCCATTGCATACGAATTCCACACCACTATGTCCGGATATGACTGGATGAAACCGGAAATATCTGGTTTTCTTTTAGCTAACTCAATCCCAGATATTGCTACGGCCTCTGTGTTTGTGTTTTCTGGATATTATCAACGGACTTTATTGTTTTGAATTTTTTTTTCCGGGAACATTTGACTTTGTGCTTGGAAAAAAAATTGTTTCATCATGGGGACACCAGCTCTACAAATTCGTATTTCTTAGGGAGAAAGCTAGAGGAACTGCGGCAAACAAACATGATATTTCTGTTTGTATAGATGACCTTTTATTCAGTTCCCTAAACAAGAGACTTTGCTTTATTCAAAACCATTTTTGCTGTGATTTTCTAGGTCCATTTCATACGAATTGCACACCACTTTGTCTGGATGTGACTGGATGAATCCAGAAATATCTAGTTTTTTTTTTTGGCTAACTCAATCACAGATATTGCTACGGCCTCTGTGTTTGTGTTTTCTGGATATTATCAATGCACTTTATTTTTTTGAATATATATTATCGGGGAACATTTTATTTTGAGCTTGGATACAGTAATTGGTTCCACATGGAGACAGCAGCTCTACATATTCATATTTTCCAGGAAAATAGCTAGAGGAACTGTGACAAACAAACATGATATTTTTGTTTGTATAGATGACATTTTATGCACTTGCCTAATGAAAAGACTTTGCTTTTCTCCCAAACCATTTTTACTGTGATTTTCTCGGTCCATTGCATACGAATTCCACACCACTTTGTCCGTTTATGACTGGATGAATCCACAAATATCCGGTTGTGTTTTGTCTAACTCAATCCTAAATATTGCTTCAGCCTCTGTGTTTGTGTTTTCTGGATATTATCGATGGACTTTATAGTTTTGTATGTTTTATTCAGGGAACATTTAATATTGTACCGTAGAAAGAGTAATTGGTTCATCATGGGGACACCAGCTCTACACATTCGTATTTTCTAGGGAGAAAGCTAGAGGAACTGTGGAAAACAAACAAGATATTTCTGTTTGTATAGATGACATTTTATGCATTTGCCTTACGAAAAGATTTTGCTTTTCTCCAAAACCATTTTTACTGTGATTTTCTCGGTCCATTGCATACGAATAACACACCACTTTGTCCGGATATGACTGGATGAAACCAGAATAGCAGGTTGTGTGTTGGCTAACTGAATATGAAATATTGCTACAGCCACTGTGTTTGTGTATTCATGATATTATCCACGGACTCTATATTTTTCAATGTTTTTTTAGGGAACATTTAATTTTGTGCTTGGAAAAATAATTGGTTATAAATGGGGACACCAGCTCTACACATTCGTATTTTCTAGGGAGAAAGCGAGAGGAACTGCGGCAAACAAACATGATATTTCTGTTTGTATCGATGACATTTTATGCACTTGCCTAACGAAAAGACTTTGCTTTTCTCCAATCCATTTGTACTGTGATTCTCTCAGTCCATTGCATACGAATTCCACACCACTTTGTCCGGATATGACTGGGTGAAACCAGAAATATCCGTTTTTCTTTTGGCTTACTCAATCCCAGATATTGCTACAGCCTCTGTGTTTTTCTTTTCTGGATATTATCAACGGACTTTATTGTTTTGAATGTTTTTATTTCCGGGAACATTTGATTATGTGCTTGGAAAAAAAATCCGTTCATCATGGGGACACCAGCTCTACACATTCATATTTTCTAGGGAGAAAGCTAGAGGAACTGCGGCAAACAAACCTGATATTTATGTTTGTATCGATGACATTTTATGCACTTGCCTAATGAAAATACTTTGCTTTTCTCCAAAACCATTTTTACTGTGATTCTCTCGGTCCATTGCATATGAATTCCACACCACTTTGTCCAGATATGACTGGATGAAACCAGAAATATCCGGTTGTGTTTTGGCTAACTAAATCCGAAAGATTGTGAAAGCCTCTGTCTTTTTGTTTTCTCAATATTATCGATGGACTTTATTGTTTTGTACGGATATAACTGGATGAAACTGGAAATATCTGGTTTTGTTTTGGCTAACTGAAACCCAGATATTGCTGCAGGCACTGTGTTTGTGTTTTCTGGATATTATCCACAGACTTTATTTTTTTGAATGTTTTTTATCAGGGAACACTTTTTTTTGAGCTTGGATACAGTAATTCGTTCCACATGGAGACACCAGCTCTATATACTCGTATTTTCTAGGGAGAAATCTAGAGGAACTTTGGCAAACAAACATGATATTTCTGTTTGTATAGATGACATTTTATGCACTTGCCTAATAAAAAGACTTTGCTTCTCTCCAAAACCATTTTTACTGGCATTTTCTCCGTCCATTGCATACGAATTCCAATCCACTTTGTCTGCATATGTCTGGATGAAACCAGAAATATCTGTTTTTTTTTTTTTTTTGGCCCACTCAATGCGAAATATTGTGAAAGCCTCTGTGTTTGTATTTCTGGATATTATCAAGTTTTTATTGTTTTGAATGTTTTTATCAGGGAACATTTAATTTTGTACCGTTGAAACACTGATTGGTTCATCATGGGGACACCAGCTCTACACATTCGTATTTTCTAGGGAGAATGCTAGAAGAACTGCCACAAACAAACATGATATTTCTGTTTGTGTAGATGACATTTTATGCACTTGCCTAACGAAAAGACTTTGCTTTTCTCCAAAACCATTTTTTTGTGATTTTCTCGATACACTTCATACGAATTCCAAACCACTTTATCCAGATATGACTGGATGAAACCGGAAATATCTGGTTTTTTTTTTTTTTTGGCTAACTCAATCCCAGATATTGCTAGAGCCACTGTGTTTGTGTATTCCTGATATTATCCATGGAATTTATTATTTTGAATGTTTTTTCTCGGGGAACATTTAATTTTGAGCTTGTATACAGTAATTGGTTCCACATGGAGAAACCTGCTCTACACATTCGTATTTCCTAGGGGGAAATATAGAGGAAAAGCGGCAAACAAACATGATATTTCTGTTTGTTTAGATGACATTTTATGCACTTGCCTAACGAAAAGTCTTTGCTGTTCTCCAAAACCATTTTACTGTGATTTTCTCGGTCCATTATATACAAATTCCACACCACTTTGTCTGGATATGACTGGAGAAAAATGAAATATCTGGTTGTGTCTTGGCTAACTCAATCCGAAATATTGTGAAAGCCTCTGTGTTTGTGTTTTCTGGATATTATCGACGGACTTTCTTGTTTTGAATATTTTTATCAGGGAACATTTAATTTTGTACCGTTGAAACACTGATTGGTTCATCATGGGGATACGAGCTCTACACATTCGTATTTTCTAGTTAGAAAGCTAGAGGAACTGCGGCAAACAAACATGATATTTCTGTTTGTATAGATGACCTTTTATTCAGTTCCCTAACGATAAGACTTTGCTTTTCTCCAAAACCATTTTTACTGTGATTTTTCAGTCCATTGCATTCGAATTCCACACCAGTTTTTCCGGATATGACTGGATGAAACTGGAAAGATCTGGTTTTGCTTTGGCTAACTCAAACCCAGATATTGCTACAGCCTCTATCCCCCAACTTTATTCTTTTGAAGTTTTTTTTATCAGGGAACATATAAGTTTGTACTGCGAAACAGTAGTTGGTTCCACATTGAGACACCAGCTCTACATATTTGTATTTTCTAGAGAGAAATCTAGAGGAACTGCGACAAACAAACATAATATTTTTGTTTGTATAGATGACATTCTATCTACTTGCCTAATGAAAAGACTTTGCTTTTCTCCAAAACCATTTTTTCTGTGATTTTCTCGGTCCATTGCATACGAATTCAACACCACTTTGTCCTGATATGACTGGATGAAAGCAGAAATAATCTGTTGTGTTTTCGCTAACTCAATCCTAAATATTGCTACAGCCTCTGTGTTTGTGTTTTCTGGATATTATCAATGGACTTTATTGTTTTGAATGTTCTAATCAGGGAACATTTAATTTTGTACCGTAGAAACACTAATTGGTTCCACATGGGGACACCAGCTCTACACATTCATATTTTTTTAAACTTTTATTTAATGAATATAAATTTCCAAAGTACAGCTCAAGGGTTACAATGGCTTCCCCCTCCCAAAACTTCCCTCCCACCCACAACCCTCCCCTTTCCCGCTCCCTCTCCCCTTCCAATCACATCATGATTCATTTTCAATTCTCTTTATATACAAAAGTTCAATTTAGTATAAATTAGGTAACGATTTCAACAGTTTGCCCCCATATAGCAACACAAAGTAAAAAATTAATGTTGGAGTACTAGTTATAGCATTAAATAAGAGTGTACAGCACATTAAAGGCAGACATCCTACATATTATTTTTTTTAAAAATTAATTAATTTTCTATGCCATTTCCAATTTAACACCAGTTTTTTTTTTCATTTCCAATTATCTTTATATACAGGAGATCTATTCAGTATATAATTAGTAAAGATCTCATCAGTTTGTACCCACGCAGAAACACAAAGTGTAAAAATACTGTTTCAGTACTATTTATAGCATCACTGCACATTAGACAACACATTAAGGACAGATCCCACATGGGATGTAAGTACACAGTGACTCCTGTTGCTGACTTAACAATTTGAAACTCTTGTTCATGGCGTCAGTAATCTCCCTAGGCTCTAGTCATGAGTTGCCAGGGCTATGGAATCCATATTTGCTAAGCAGAAAGCTAGAGGAACTGCGGCAAACAAACATGATATTTCTGTTTGTATAGATGACATTTTATGGACTTGCCTAACGAAAAGACTTTGCTTTTCTCCAAAACAATTTTAATTGTGATTTTATTGGTCCATTGCATACGAATCCCACACCAGTTTGCCCGGATATAACTGGATGAAACCGGAAATATCCGGTTTTGTTTTGGCTAACTCAATCCCAGATATTGGAAAGCCTTTCTGTTTGTGTTTTCCGGATATTATACATGGACTTTATTGTTTTGAATGTTTTTTATCAGGGAATATTTAATTTTGTGCTTGGAAGCACTAATTGGTTCCACATGGGGACACCATCTCTACACATTCGTATTTTCTAGTTAGAAAGCTAGAGTAACTGCGGCAAACAAACATGATATTTCTGTTTGTATCGATGACATTTTATGCACTTGCCTAACGATAAGACTTTGGTTTTTTCCAAAACAATTTTTACTCTGATTTTTCTCAGTTCATTGCATTTGAATTCCACAGCAGTTTGTCCGGATATGACTGGATGAAACCAGAAAGGTCTGGTTTTTCTTTGGCTAACTCAATCCAAGATATTGCTACAGCCTCTGTGTTTGTGTATTCATGACATTATCCCGAGACTTTATTCTTTTGAAGTTTTTTTTATCAAGGAACATTTAACTTTGTGCTGCAAAACACTAGTTGGTTACACATTGAGACACAAGCTCTACATATTTTTATTTTCTAGAGAGAATGCTACAGGAACTGCGACAAACAAACATGATATTTTTGTTTGTATAGATGACATTCTATCTACTTGCCTAATGAATAGACTTTGCTTTTCTCCAAAACCATTTTTTCTGTGATTTTCTCAGTCCATTGCATACGAATTCCACACCACGTTGTCCAGATATGACTGGATGAAACCGGAAATATCCGGTTTTGTTTTGGCTAACGCAATACCAGATATTGCTACAGCCTCTGTGTTTGTGTATTCCTAATATTATCCACGGACTTTATTGTTTTGAATGTTTTTCATCAGGGAACATTTTATTTTGATCTTGGAAACACTAATTGGTTTCACATCGAGACTTCAGTTCTATACAGTCGTATTTTCTAAGGAGAAAGCTAGAGGAAATGTGGCAAAGAAACATGATATTGCTACAGCCTCTGTGTTTGTGTATTCCTGATATTATCCACGGACTTTATTATTTTCAATGTTTTTTATCGGGGAACATTTAATTTTGTAATGTTGAACATTAATTGGTTCATCATGGGGACACCAGTTCTACACATTCATTTTTTCTAGGGAGAATGCTAGAGGAACTGCCACAAACATCATGATATTTCTGTTTGTATCGATGACATTTGATGCACTTGCCTATAGAAAAGACTTTGCTGTTAGCCAAAACCATTTTTTGCTGTGATTTTCTCAGTCCATTGCATACGAACTCCACACCACTTTGTCCTGATAAGATTGGATGAAACCCGAAATATCGGTCTGTGTTTTGGCTAACTCAATCCGAAATATTGGAAAGCCTCTGGGTTTGTGTTTTCCGGATATTATCCATGGACTTTATTGTTTTGAATCTTTTTTTATCAGGGAACATTTAATTTTAAGCTTGGAAGCACTAATTGGTTCCACATGTGCACACCAGCTCTACACATTCGTATTTTCTAGGGAGAAAGCTAGAGGAACTGCGGCAAACAAACATGATATTTCTGTTTGTATCGATGACATTTTATGCACTTGCCTAACGATAAGACTTTGCTTTTCTCCAAAACCATTTTTACTGTGATTTTCTCAGGCCATTGCATTCGAATTCAACACCAGTTTGTCCGGATATGACTGGATGAAACCGGAAAGATCTGGTTTTTCATTGGCTAACTCAATCCCAGATATTGCTACAGACTCTGTGTTTGGGTATTCATGATATTATCCCCAGAATTTATTCTTTTGAAGTTTTTTTATCAGGGAACATTTAAGTTTGTGCTGCGAAACACTAGTTGGTTCCACATTGATACACCAGCTCTACATATTTGTATTTTCTAGAGGGAAAGCTAGAGGAACTGCGACAAACAAACATGATATTTTTGTTTGTACAGATGACATTCTATCTACTTGCCTAATGAAAAGACTTTGCTTTTCTCCAAAACCATTTTTACTGTGATTTTCTCGGTCCATTGCATACAAATTCCACACCAGTTTGTCCGGATATGACTGGATAAAACCTGAAATATCAGTCTGTGTTTTGGCTAACTCAATCCGAAATATTGGAAAGCCTCTGTGTTTGTGTTTTCTGGATATTAACGATGGACTTTATTGTTTTGAATGTTTTTATCAGGGAAAATTTAATTTTGTAATGTTGAAACATTAATTGGTTCCTCATGGGGACACCAGCTCTACACATTCGTATTTTCTAGGGAGAAAGCTAGAGGAACTGCGGCAAGCAAACATGATATTTCTGTTTGTGTAGATGACATTTTATGCACTTGCCTAACGAAAAGACTTTGCTTTTCGCCAAAACCATTTTTACTGTGATTTTCTCGGTCCATTGCATACGAATTCCACACAAGTTTGTCCGAATATGACTGGATGAAACCAGAAATATCCAGTTTTGCTTTGGCTAACTCAATCCCAGATATTGCTACAGCCTCTGTGTTTGTGTTTGTGTTTTCTTGATATTATCAATGGATTTTATTCTTTTGAATGTTTTTTATCGGGGAACATTTTATTTTGAGCTTGGATACAGTAATTGGTTCCACATGGAGACACCAGCTCTACACATTCGTATTTTCTGGGGAGAAAGCTAGAGGAACTGCGGCAAACAAACATGATGTTTCTGTTTGTATAGATGACATTTTATCCATTTGCTTAACGAAAAGACTTTGCTTTTCTCCAAAAGCATTTTTACTGTGATTTTCTTGGTCCATTGCATACAAATTCCACACCAGTTTGTCCGGATATGACTGGATGAAACCGGAAATATGCGGTTTTGCTTTGGCTACCTCAATCCCAGATATTGCCACAGCCTCTGGTTTGTGTTTTCTGGATATTATCAATGGACTTTATTGTTTTGAATGTTTTTTATCGGGGAACATTTTATTTTTTAGCGTGGATATAGTAATTGGTTGCCCATAGAGACACCAGCTCTACATATTCATATTTTCTGGGGAGAAAGCTAGAGGAATTGCGGAAAACAAACATGATATTTTGTTTGTATAGATGACATTTCATGCACTTGCCTAACGAATTTACCTTGCTTTGCTGCAAAACCATTTTTACTGTGATTTTCTCGGTTCATTGCATACGAGTTCCACACCACTTTGTCTCGAAATGACTGGATGAAACCAGAAATATCCGGTTGTGTTTTGGCTAACTATATCTGAAATATTGCTACAGCCTTTGTGTTTCTGTTTTCTGGATATTATCGATAGACTTATTGTTTTGAATGTTTTTTATCAGGGAACATTTCATTTTGAGCTTGGATACAGTAATTGGTTCCACATGGAGACACCAACTCTACATATTCGTTTTTTTTTAGGGACAAAGCTAGAGGAACTGTGGCAAACAAACATGATGTTTCTGTTTGTATCGATGAAAATTTATGTACTTGCCTAACGAAACAACTTTGCTTTATTCCAAAACCAATTTTACAGTGATTTTGTCGGTCCATAACATCGGAATTCAAAAGGACTTTTTCCGGATATGACTGGATGAAACCGGAAATATCCGGTTGTGTTTTGGATAACTCAATCTAAAATATTGTGAAAGCCTCTGTGTTTGTGTTTTCTGGATATTATCAATGGACTTATTGTTTTGAATATTTTTATCAGGGAACATTTAATTTTGTACGGAAGAAACACTAATTGCTTCATCATGGGGGCACCAGCTCTACACACTCGTATTTTCTAGGGAGAAAGCTAGAGGAACTGAGGCAAACAAAAATAATATTTCTGTTCCTATAGATGACATTTTATGCACTTGCCTAACGAAAAGATTTTGCTTTTCTCCCAAACCATTTTTACTGTGATTTTCTCTGTCCATTGCATACGAATTCCACACCAGTTTGTCCAGATATGACTGGATGAAACCGGAAATGTCTGGTTTTCTTTTGGCAATCTCAATCCCAGATATTGCCACAGCCTCTGTGTTTGTGTTTGTGTTTTCTTGATATTATCAATGGACTTTATTTTTTTGAATGTTTTTTATCGGTGAACGTTATATTTTGAGCTTGGATACACTAATTGTTTCCACATGAAGACACCAATTCTACATATTGGTATTTTCTAGGTTGAAAGCTAGAGGAACTGCGTCAAACAAACATGATATTTCTGTTTCTATAGATGATATTTTATGCAGTTGCCTAACGAAAAGACTTTGTTTTTCTCTAAAACCATTTTTACTGTGATTTTCTCTGTCCATTGCATAGGAATTCCACACCAGTTTCTCTGGATATGACTGGATGAAACCGGAAATATCCCGGTTTTTAAGGCTAACTCAATCCCAGATATTGCTACAGCCTCTGTGTTTGTGTTTTCTGATATTATCCACTGACTTTATTGTTTTGAATGTTTTTTTTCAGGGAACATTTTATTTTGAGCTTGGATACAGTAATTGGTTCCACATGGAGACACCAGCTTTACACATTCGTATTTTCTAGGGAGAAAGGTAGAGGAACTGTGGCAAACAAACATGATATTTCTGTTTGTATAGATGACATTTTATGCACTTGCCTAACGAAAAGACTTTGCTTTTCTCCAAATGATTTGTACTGTGATTTTCTTGGTCCATTGCATAAGAATTCCACACCACTTTGTCCGGATATGACTGGATTAAACCAGAAATATCCGGTTGTGTTTTGGCTAACTCAATCCAAAATATTGTGAAAGTTTCTGTGTTTGTGTTTTCCGGATATTTTCAACGGACTTTATTGTTTTGAATGTGTTTTATCGGGGAACATTGAATTTTGAGCTTAGATACACTAATTGGTTCATCATGGGAACATCAGCTCTACACATTCGTATTTTCTAGGGAGAAAGCTAGAGGAACTGTGGCAAACAAACATGATATTTCTGTTTGTATCGATGACATTTTATGCACTTGCCTAACGAAAAGACTTTGCTTTTCTCCAAACGATTTTTACTGTGATTTTCGCGGTCCATTTCATAGGAATTCCAAACATTTTTTTTCCGGATATGACTGGATGAAACCAGAAATATCTGGTTTTATTGCGTCAAGATGGCGGAATAGGCAGGGAGCACACTATTTTCTGGAGGTGAGACAGTTTAATATAAGTGGAGATATTGCAGGGTCAAGGAAGAATAGGGGATGAAACAGCAGAGGAAACATTTTCGGAACTAGTGATTCACATTGTACCTGCGTGGAGAGCGTGGGAGTCCAAGTTCGGGACACCAGCTGCAGACTCAACACACTAGCCCTGGAACTTGAGGTGAGCCGAACCTCAATAGCCCGAGACACCAGCGGGCAAGTGGAAAGAGGAGGCTAGAGGGAACGAGGCTTGAAACTTCGTGGGGAAAAATTCACCAGGCTAACTAGAAGAGAGAGAGGAAAAAAATAAAAAAAAGTGACCAATACGGACACAAGTTTCTCTCTCTCCGCTCACCTCTCAAGGCGAACAAGACAGAGCATGCGCCATTTTGGACATACATCATAGGCAGAGCAACCTCAGGTCTGCACCGGCCCTGAGCCTAGCAGAAAAACCTGACTCTGGGGGGAGGGGTGAAATAACAGGAGATTAGCATCTAACTTGGCAACCCAGTGGGAGACTGCAGGAGAATTGGAGCCCATACTGAGGGCAGCAGAGATTCCCTATGTGGTCCTTGGGAAAGAGCTTCCAATCTCTGGCTCTTGTGGGTATATCACTTGCCTGCTAACTACGTCCAATTACGTTCAGCTGTGCAAAAATACTTCCCTTTTGAATCAAAAAAAGAAAGAAAGAGAGATTTACCACACCTAACCTGGGAGTGTCATCTTTGACACACCCTCAACCCTGAGGAACCAAACACAGCTCTCAGTCCACACTCATCTCAAGCCTCTAAGGCTCCACCGAAAGCAGACAGTCCACTTAATATAGAGCCATATTGTAACAAGAAAAAACACCACAGTGAAGAAACCAAATATCTCCAACATGCAAAGCAACAAATGCAAAAACCGAGGTAACAAGAACAAGGAAGACATTATGACACCCCCAAATGAAAAAGACACCCCAATTCAAGATTACGAAGATGATGATATCGAAGTAATGCAATAAGTGGATCTCAAAAAATTGATAAGAACATTAAGAAGTTCTCAAAAACAAATTCTTCAACTACAGAAATCCTTAATGCACAAGATAGAAAATCTCTCTCGTGAAAATGAAATATTAAGGAGGAATTAAAATGAAATGAAACAACTAGTGGAACAAGAAACTGTGATAGTGACGAGAAATCATAATGAAATGAAGAATTCAATAGATCAAATGACAAACACATTAGAGAGCATTAAGAGGAGAATGGGCGAAGCAGAAGAGAGAATATCAGACTTAGAAAACAGAGAACAGGAAGGGAAACAGGCAAACCAAAGAAAAGAAGAAGAAATTAGAAATCTAAAAAATATTGTCAGGAATCTACAGGATACTATTAAAAAAAACCCAACATTCGGGTTCTAGTAGTTCCTGAAGGCATGGAGAGGGAGAAAGGATTAGAAGGCATTTTCAGTGAGATACTAGCAGAAATTTTCCCAGGTTTGGAGAAGGACAGAGGCATCTTAGTACAGGAAGCTTATAGAACCCCTAATAAACATGACCAAAAGAGATCCTCACCACGACATGTTGTAATCAAACTCACCACAGTGAGACATAAAGAAAAGATCCTAAAATGTACAAGAGAGAAATGTCAGATTACTCTTAGAGGATCTCCAATTAGACTCACAGCAGACTTCTCATCAGAAACCCTACAAGCTAGAAGGGAATGGCGAGACATAGCCCAGGTACTAAGAGAGAAAAACTGCCAGCCCAGAATACTATATCCTGCAAAGCTCTCATTTGTGAATGCAGGTGAAATTAAGACTTTTCATAGCAAACAGAAACTGAAAGAATTTGTTGCCACTCGTCCTGCCCTGCAAAAGATGCTTAAAGATGTGTTACACACAGAAACACAGAAACATGGTCACCAATATGAAAGATCGTAAAGGAAGGAAACCTCATAGCAAAAGATCACAGGAAGCTCAATTTCTCTTTGACATAGAATTAAACTCTGATGCTCGGTTAAAGCAATGTGTTAAAGTAATCTATTATGTGCTCTTGATGTCTGTTCAATTCCAATTGTTCAAAAACAGCTGAATTTTTTAAGAGCTATGGGTTATTTAAATATGTGCTTATTTTCAAAGATTTGAATAGTCACCTTGTAACAATGATCAAATTTGGTCTATGTTATGTCATGATTTTAAGGAATCTTATTTCAACCAGATAGTTTGGATTTTGAGCCTTCTTGGCATTCTTGACAGGCATTCAAAAAATCAAAGTTCCAAACAATCTGGTCTCTAAAATTTCCAGTAAATCCTGGACTTTGGTTTTTCCAGTTTGGGCCCAACTGAAAAAATCGAAGGACCTATGTCTCTCATCTTATAGAGACACCAACTAAGCAGGCTATTTGGATTATATTAGAAGGACTGTCAAGATGTGATGTGGTACCAGACTTTAAGTTTCTATAATGAAAAATGCTATAATACAAATATTTGAGAACTAAAACATCTAGTGATCTTGTGTTACTAGACATGATATTTATCTTAATGAGAAAGCCCCAGAGGCCTAAAGGGTTAAATACTTGTAAAATCCTACAGGTGCTTTCAAACATACTGTGAAGTAAGCAAGTATCTCTTGCTGATTGATGAGTTTATAATTTTAAACATGGCGACTTAAAGTCTTTTGTCATCCACAGTTATATATGATTTGCTGCTCATAAAACTAAAGCATTGTTGGTTCTGTGTTTAGCTGTCCTCCTATAGGTTCCTATGGACTTTTTCCAGCCACTTCTATTGTATTCAATAACTTGGAATGGCTATGTATACAGATGAAGCCAATAATGTATTAACAGTACCAACTGAGAGAAAGTATGGTTAACTGAGGTTACTAAAAACAAAAAGCAATTCAAATCCATTGGCAATCTAGGAAAAGAGTTAAAGATTTTAAAAGCTATTATTAAAATTGCTATATTGGTCTATTATGCTATGTTATATGTGTGTACATATTGTATGTCCACATGGGGAAATTTTATTAAGAGATTTATTTTAAATGGCTTATAGATAACATTGTCCATAAATTTAAGCTGCTAAAATCAATCAAAGATACATTTTAATTTGTGGGACCTGAATCTGTGTATCATATGTTTTAAACGTGTTGGTAGAAAGAAACTAAAAACATTTTAGATGGTTGTGCTTAAGTTTACTGGCTAAACAAACTACACCATGTTAGATATTTAAGAGGTGTTTTCAAATACATGATTCTTAAAATTTATAGAAGGCATTGGACCTTCTGGTAAATGTTTTCTTAAGTTGTTATCTAATGGTTGAAACTGTTTGCTAAGTATTCATGTGATATTGCTATTGTCAGCAAGCGATCTAGGACTTGCTCCCTCATTTCTCTATTCTAAGCACAACTTGTTCTTTCATTTCTCTATTCTCTTCAAGGGAGGAAACTAATTCTATTATGAAGGAATCTGTAGGATGCACAATTTCATCTTTAGACTTTATAAAAAGATGGTTAACATTTTTCTGTAATAGCATAGCCAAAATAAGAACTTAAATAATAATCTCATAGCTATATTTACTTCGCCATCAGCAAAGTAAACAGTAAGTAGAAAAAACCTCCCTTTCAGACCAAAGGGAAAGAATGTTTTAAAATGAGAATATAATTTCCTCATGGGCATTGTCTACCTTAGAAAAACTACTGCAGAACATGCCTGTGACTATAGACTTGTAGTTCAGGCCACTGAGGATTAGAGATGGGACACGGGCACTCCCTTGACTTGCATCCTCTGGTCTGCTTTAACACAAACCAGGAGGAAAAGAAAGCTCGGCATCAGAAGCAATGGGTGGCAGGCCTATTAATGGCTGATCTGTACAGTGATCTGCCTTCAAGGAGACCCAACAGGCCAGTCCACTGCAGTGGCTTTCAATGTGGTAAGCCTGGGCTTCAGCAGTAGTCAGCCTGTGAAGAGCCCTGGCAGCTCTGCCAAGAGTTGGATCACTGGAAATGGACCTGCCCTGGAGTCGAAGGATGCCCAGGTCAGAGCCACAGATCTTATTGGCTCTAAGCTGAAAAGCCCTTCACTCAGCCCAACTTCCAAAGTGACCACTGCAGCTGAGGGGATGGTCAAGTAGGGTCAGCAACATTGCAGGCAGAACTGTAAATTTCTTGTTAGAGATGCCCCCTGCCTTGACCTGGCCAGCTCTCCTCCCAGGCCAGCCAAGTAATGAAAGTCAACAGAGTGCCTTCCCCTAGGAGGTTCACACCTCCCTTAGGATATACCCCATGTGAAGAGATAGATAGGTCTGGGCCTCTGAATTTACAAGGCCTAAAGCCCACCAGATTATTATCAAGCCCCTTCTATCAGGTTCTATTTGCCTCTCAATCAGAAAAATTACTTGTAACTTAGACAGCACCTTTCTTAGCTCCTCTAATAATGACTCTGTCCTTTGTTCTAGGCCCTGTCTAGTGCACTTGGGCCTCATTCCTTTGTAATCATAACCTCTACTCTACCACCAATGGCTCTACTCCCAACCTGGGTGGACTGATGGTCCTCTTCCCCACTTCATGCTGTATAATTGTTCAACCCTGGTAAATGCCACTCTTAGGAACATTGGTTACTATCCTCACTATGTCTTTTATGACCTTGTCTAAATATGATCAGAGTCGGCAAACTTGGAAGACTTTCATAGCCTTGGCAACTCATGACGACAGCCTAGGATGGTTACTGGCGCCATAAACTAGAATGTCAATTTGTTGGGTCAACAAAAGGAGCCACTGTGCACTTGCTCCTCATGTGGGATCTCTGTCCTTAATGTGCTGTACATTGTGATTTAATGCTATAACTAGTGCTCAAACAGTATGTTTCGCTTTGTGTTTCTATGTGGGTGGAAACTGTTGAAATCTTTATACTAAATTGATCTTCTGTATATAAAGAGAATTGAAAATGAATCTTGATGCAAATGGAAGGGGAGAGAGAGTGGGAGAGGAGAGGTTTGCGGGTGGAAGGGAAGTTATGGGAGGGGGAAGCCATAGTAATCCATAAGCTGTACACTGGAAATTTTTATTCATTAAATAAAAGTTAAAAGAAAAAGAAATATCCGGTTTTGTTTTGGCTACTCAACTCGAAATATTGTGAAATCCTCTGTATTTGAGTTTTCTGAATATTGTCAATGGACTTTATTGTTTTGAATGTTTTTATCAGGGAACATTTCATTTTGTACCGTAGAAACACTAAATGTTTCATCATGGGGACACCAGCATACACATTTGTATTTTCCAGGGAGAAAGCTAGAGGAACTGCGGCAAACAAACATGATATTTCTGTTTGTGTAGATGACATTTATGCACTTGCCTAATGAAAAGACTTTGCTTTTCTCCAAAACCATTTGTACTGTGATTGTCTCGGCCATTGCATACGAATTCCACACCAATTTGTCCGGATATGACTGGATGAAACCAGAAATATCCGGAAGTGTTTTGGCTAACTCAGTCCGAAATATTGTGAAAGCCTCTGTATTTGTTTTTTCTGGATATTATCGATGGACTTTATTTTTTTGAATTTTTTTTCTCAGGGAATTTTTAATTTTGTACTGTTGCAACACTAATTAGTTCATCATGGGAACACCAGCTCCACACATTCATATTTTCTAGGGAGAAAGCCTAAGGAACTGTGGCAAACAAACATGATATATCTGTTTGTATCGATGACATTCTATGCACTTGCCTAATGAAAAGACTTTGCTTTTCTCCAAAACCATTTTTTCTGTGATTTTCTTGGTCCATTGCATACGAATTCCACACCTGTTTGTTCGGATATGACTTGATGAAACCGGAAAAATCCGGTTGTGTTTTGGCTAACTCAGTCCGAAATATTAAAAAATCCTCTGTGTTTGTGTATCCCCGATATTATGCACAGACTTTATTGTTTTGAATGTTTTTTATCAGGGAACATGTAATTTTGTGCTGTGAAACACTAATTGTTTCCACATTGAGCCATCAGCTCTACACATTCCTATTTTCTAGGGAGAAAGCTAGAGGAACTCTGGCAAACAAACATGATATTTCTGTTTGTAGAGATGACATTTTATGCGCTTGCCTAACGAAAAGACTTTGCTTTTCTCCAAAACTATTTGTACTGTGATTTTCTCGGTCCATTGCATAAAAATTCCAAACCACCTTGTCTGGATATGACTGGATGAAACCGGAAATATCCGGTTCTGTTTTGGCTAACCTAATCCCAAATATTGCTACAGCCTCTGTGTTTGTGTTTTCTGGAAATTATTGATGGACTTTATTGTTTTGAATGTTTTTTATCGGGGAACATTTTATTTTGAGCTTGGATACAGTAATTGGTTCCACATGGAGACACCAGCTCTATATATGTGTGTTTTCTAGGGAGAAAGCTAGAGGAACTGCGGCAAACAAACATGATACTTCTGTTTGTATCGATGACATTGTATGCACTTGCATAACAAAAAGACTTTGCTTTTCTCCAAAACCATGTGTACTGTGATTTTCTCGGTCCATTGCATACGAATTCCACACAACTTTTTCCAGTTTGTCCGGATATGACTGAATCAAAGCAGAAATATCTGGTTGTGTTTTGGCTATCTTAATTCGAAATATTGTTAAAGCCTCTGTGTTTGTGTTGTCTGGATATTATCAATGGACTTTATTGTTTTGAAAGTTATTTATCCGGGAACATTTTATTTTCAGCTTGATACAGTAATTGGTTCATCATGGGAACACCAGCTTTACACATTCGTATTTTCTAGGTGGAAAGCTAGAGGAACTGCGGCAAACAAACATGATATTTCTGTTTGTATAGATGACATTTTATGTACTTGCCTATCGTAAAGACTTTGCTTTTCTCCAAAACCAGGTTTACTGTGATTTTCTCGGTCCATTGCATAGGAATTCCACAACAGTTTGTCTGGATATGACTGGATGAAACCGGAAGTATCCAGTTTTGTTTAGGCTAACTCAATCCAAGATATTGGTACAGCCTCTGTGTGTGTGTATTCCTGATATTATTCACGGACTTTATTGTTTTGAATGTCTGTTATCAGGGAACAATTATTTTTTGCTAGGAAACACTAATTGTTTCCACATGGAGAAACCAGCTCTACACATTCGTATTTTCTAGGCAGAAAGCTAGAGGTACTGCGGCAAACAGACGTGATGTTGCTGTTTGTATCGATAACATTTTATGCACTTGCCTAACGAAAAGACTTTGCTTTTCTCCAAAACAATTTTTACTGTGAATATCTGAGTACATTGCTTACGAATTCCACACCTATTTACCAGATATGACCGGTTGAAAACGGAAATATCTGGTTTTGTTTTGGCTAACTCAATCCCAGATATTGCTACAGCCTCTGTGTTTGTGTATTCCTGATATTATCCACGGACTTTATTGTTTTGAATGTTTTCGTATCAGGGAACATTTAATTTTGTGCTTGGAATCACTAATTGGTTAGACATGGAGACACCAGCTCTACACATTCGTATTTTCTAGGGAGAAAGCTAGAGGAACTGCGACAAACAAACATGATATTTCTTACTTTGATTTTTTTGGTTCATTGCATACGAATTCTACACCACTTTGTCCGGATATGACTGGATGAAACCAGAAATATCCTGTTGTCTTTTGGCTAACTCAATCCGAAATATTGTGAAAGCCTCTGTGATTGTGTTTTCTGGATATTATCAATGGACTTTATTTTTTTTTTACTGTGATTTTCTCGGTCCATTGCATCTGAATTCCAAATGACTTTTTCCGGATATGACTGGATGAAACAATAAATATCCGTTTGTGTTTTGGCTAACTCAATCTGAAATATTGCTACAGGCTCTGTGTTTGTGTTTTCTGGATATTATCGATGGACTTTATTGCTTTGAATATTTTTATCAGGGAACATTTAATTTTGTACCGTAGAAACACTAATTAATTCATCATGGGGACACCAGCTATACACATTCGTATTTTCTAGGAAGAAAGCTAGAGGAACTGCGACAAACAAATATGATATTTCTGTTTGTATAGATGATATTTTATGCACTTTCCTAACAAATAGACTTTGCTTTTCTCAGAAACCATTTTTACTGTGAATATCTGAGTCCATTGCTTGCGAATTCCACACCTATTTACCAGATATGACCGGTTGACAATGGAAATATCTGGTTTTGTTTTGGCTAACTCAATCCCAGATATTGCTACAGCCTCTGTGTTTGTGTATTCCTGATATTATCCACGGACTTTATTGTTTTCAATGTTTTTATCGGGGAACATTTAATTTTGTGCTTGCAATCACTAATTGGTTCCACATGGAGACACCAGCTCTACACATCGTATTTTCTAGGGAGAAAGCTAGAGGAAATGTGACAAACAAACATGATATTTCTGTTTGTATAGATGACATTTTATGCACTTGCCTAACGAAAAGACTTTGCTTTTCTCCAAAACCATTTTCACTGTGATTTTTTTGGTTCACTGCATACGAATTCCACACCACTTTGTCCGGATATGACTGGATGAAACCAGAAATATCCGGTTGTGTTTTGGCTAACTCAATGCGAAATATTGTGAATGTTTCTGTATTGTGTTTTCTGGATATGATCAATGGATTTTATTTTTTTGAATGTTCTTTATCGGGGAGCATTTTATTTTGTGCTTGGACAGAGTAATTGGTTCCACATGGAGACACCAGCTGAATATATTCGTATTTTCTAGGTAGAAAGCTACAGGAACTGCGGCAAACAAACATGATATTTCTGTTCGTATCGATGACCTTTTATGCACTTGCCTAACGAAAAGACTTTGCTTTTCTCCAAAAGCATTTGTACTCTGATTTTCTCGGTCCATTGCATCCGAATTCCAAACGACTTTTTCAGGATATGACTGGATGAAACCAGAAATATCCGGTTGTGTTTTGGCTAACTCAATCCGAAATATTGTGAAAGCCTCTGTGTTTGTGTTTTCTGGATATTATCGATGGACTTTATTGATTTGAATATTTTTATCAAGGAACATTTAATTTTGTACCGTAGAAACACTAATTGGTTCATCATGGGGACACCAGCTCTACACATTCGTATTTTCTACGGAAAAGCTTGAGGAACTGAGACAAACAAACATGATATTTCTGTTTGTATAGATGGCATTTTATGCACTTGCCTAACGAAAAGACTTTGCATTTCTCCAAAACCATTTTTACTGGGATTTTCTCGGTCCATTGCATACGAATTCCACACCACGTTGTCCGGATATGACGGGATGAAACCGGAAATATCCTGTTTTATTTTGGCTAACTCAATCCCAGATATTGCTACAGCCTCTGTGTTTGTGTATTCCTGATATTATGCACGAATTTAAAGTTTTGAATGCTTTTAATCAGGGAACATTTAATTTTGTACCGTTGAAACACTGTTTGGTTCATCATGGGGACACCAGCTCTACACATTCGTATTTTCTAGGAAGAAAGCTAGAGGAACTGTGGCAAACAAACATGATATTTCTGTTTGTATAGATGACATTATGCACTTGCCTAACGAAAAGACTTTACTTTTCTCCAAAACCATTTTTACTGTGATTTTCTCGGTCCATTGCATACGAATAACACACCAGTTTGTCTGGATATGACTGGATGAAACAGGAAATATCTGGTTTTGTTTTGGCTAACTCAATCCGAAATATTGTGACAGCCTCTGTGTTTGTATTTTCTGGATATTATCAATAAATTTATTTTTTTTGAATGTTTTTCATCGGGGAACATTTTATTTTGAGCTTGAATACAGTAATTGGTTCCACATGGAGACACCAGCTCTACACATTTGTATTTTCTAGGGAGAAAACTAGAGGAAATGCAACAAAAAACATGATATTTCTGTTTGTATAATTGACATTTTATGCACTTGCCTAACGAAAAGACTTTGCTTTCCTCCAAAACCATTTTTACTGTGATTTTCTCGGTCCATTGCATATGAATTCCACACCAGTTTCTCCGGATATGACTGGATGAAACCAGAAATATCCGTTTGTGTTTTGGCTAACACAATGCGAAATATTGTGTGTTTCTGTGTTTGTGTTTTCTGGATATTATGGATGGACTTTATTGTTTTGAATGTTTTTATCAGGGAACATTTAAATTTGTACCATGAAACACTAATTGGTTCCACATGGAGACACCAGCTGAACATGTTCGTATTTTCTAGGGAGAAAGCTAGAGGAACTGCGGCAAACAAACATGATGTTTCTGTTTGTATAGATGACATTTTATGCACTTGCCTAACGAAAAGATTTTGCTTTTCTCCAAAACCATTTGTACTGTGATTTCTCCGTACACTTCATACGAATTCCACACCAGTTTGTCCAGATATGACTGGATGAAACTGGAAATATCTGGTTGTGTTTTGCCTAACTCAGTCCAAGATATTGCTACAGCCTCTGTGTTTGTGTATTCCTGATATTATCAACTGACTTTATTGTTTTCAATTTTTTTTTTATTGGGGAACATTTAATTTTGCTCCTGGAAACACTAATTGATTCCACATGGAGACACCAGCTCTACACATTTGTATTTTCTAGGGAGAAAGCTAGAGGAACTGCGGCAAACAAACATGATATTTCTGTTTGTATAGATGACATTTTATGCACTTGCCTAACGAAAAGACTTTGCTTTTCTCCAAAACCATTTTTACTGTGATTTTTCTCGGTCTATTGGATACGAATTCCACAACAGTTTGTCCGGATATGACTGGCTGAAACCAGAAATATCTGGTTGTGTTTTGCTAACTCAATCCAAGATATTCCTAGAGCCTCTGTGTTTGTGTATTCCTGATATTATCCATGGACTTTGTTGTTTTGAATGTTTTTTATTAGGGAACATTTAATTTTGTGCTTGGAAGCACTAATTGGTTCCACATGGAGACACCAGCTCTACACATTCGTATTTTCTAGGGAGAAAGCTAGAGGAACTGAGACAAACAAACATGATATTTCTGTCTGTATCGATGACATTTTATGCACTTGCCTAAGAAAAAGACTTTGCTTTTCTCCAAAACCATTTTTACTGGCATTTTCTCGGTCTATTGCATACGAATTTCACACGAGTTTCTCCAGGTATGACTGGATGAAAACAGAAGTATCCGGTTGTGTTTTGGCTAACTCAATCCGAAATATTGAGAAAGCCTCTGTGTTTGTGTTTTCTGGATATTATCGATGGACTTTATTGTTTTGAATATTTTTATGAGGGAACATTTAATTTTATGGTTGGAATCACTAATTGGTTCCACATGGAAACACCAGCTCTACACATTCGTATTTTCTAGGGAGAAAGCTAGAGGAAATGGGACAAACAAACATGATATTTCTCTTTGTATACATGACATTTTATGCACTTGCCTAACGAAAAGGCTGTGCGTTTCTCCAAAACTATTTTTACTGTGATTTTCTCGGTCCATTGCATACGAATTCAACACCACTTTGTCCAGATATGACTGGATGAAACCGGAAATATCCGGTTTTGTTTTGGCTAACTCAATCCCAGATATTGCTAAGGCTCTGTGTTTGTGTATTCCTGATATAATAAACGGAGTTTATTGTTTTCAATTTTTTTAATCGGGGAATATTTAATTTTGTTCCTGGAAACACTAATTGGTTCAACATGGAGACACCAGCTATACACATTCGTATTTCCTAGGGAGAAAGCTAGAGGAACTGCGGCAAACTAACATGATATTTCTGTTTGTATCGATGACATTTTATGCACTTGCCTAACGAAAAGACTTTGCTTTTCTCCAAAACCACTTTTACTGTGAATATCTGAGTACATTGCTTATGAATTCCACTCCTATTTACCAGATATGACCAGTGGAAAACGGAAATATCTGGTTTTGTTTTGGCTAACTCAATCCCAGATATTGCTACAGCCTCTGTGTTTCTGTATTACTGATATTATCCATGGACTTTATTCTTTTGAATGTTTTCATATCAGGGAACATTTAATTTTGTTCTTGGAATCACTAATTGGTTCCACATGGAGACACCAGCTCTACACATTCGTATTTTCTAGGGAGAAAGCTAGAGGAACTGCGACAAACAAACATGATATTTCTTACTTTGATATTTTTGGTTCATTGCATACGAATTCTACACCACTTTGTCCGGATATGACTGGATGAAACCAGAAATATCCTGTTGTCTTTTGGCTAACACAATCCGAAATATTGTGAAAGCCTCTGTGATTGTGTTTTCTGGATATTATCAATGGACTTTTTTTTTTTTTGCTGTGATTTTCTCGGTCCATTGCATCCGAATTCCAAATGACTTTTTCCGGATATGACTGGATGAAACAATAAATATCCGTTTGTGTTTTGGCTAACTCAATCCGAAATATTGCTACAGGCTCTGTGTTTGTGTTTTCTGGATATTATCGATGGACTTTATTGTTTTGAATATTTTTATCAGGGAACATTTAATTTTGTACCGTAGAAACACTAATTAATTCATCATGGGGACACCAGCTATACACATTCGTATTTTCTAGGAAGAAAGCTGGAGGAACTGCGACAAACAAATATGATATTTCTGTTTGTATAGATGACATTTTATGCACTTTCCTAACAAATAGACTTTGCTTTTCTCAGAAACCATTTTTACTGTGAATATCTGAGTCCATTGCTTGCGAATTCCACACCTATTTACCAGATATGACCGGTTGACAACGGAAATATCTGGTTTTGTTTTGGCTAACTCATTCCCAGATATTGCTACAGCCTCTGTGTTTGTGTATTCCTGATATTATCCATGGACTTTATTGTTTTCAATATTTTTATCGGGGAACATTTAATTTTGTGCTTGCAATCACTAATTGGTTCCACATGGAGACACCAGCTCTACACATCGTATTTTCTAGGGAGAAAGCTAGAGGAAATGTGACAAACAAACATGATATTTCTGTTTGTATAGATGACATTTTATGCACTTGCCTAACGAAAAGACTTTGCTTTTCTCCAAAACCATTTTCACTGTGATTTTTTTGGTTCACTGCATACGAATTCCACACCACTTTGTCCGGATATGACTGGATGAAACCAGAAATATCCGGTTGTGTTTTGGCTAACTCAATGCGAAATATTGTGAATGTTTCTGTATTGTGTTTTCTGGATATGATCAATGGATTTTATTTTTTTGAATGTTCTTTATCGGGGAGCATTTTATTTTGTGCTTGGACAGAGTAATTGGTTCCACATGGAGACACCAGCTGAATATATTCGTATTTTCTAGGTAGAAAGCTACAGGAACTGCGGCAAACAAACATGATATTTCTGTTCGTATCGATGACCTTTTATGCACTTGCCTAACGAAAAGACTTTGCTTTTCTCCAAAAGCATTTGTACTCTGATTTTCTCGGTCCATTGCATCCGAATTCCAAACGACTTTTTCAGGATATGACTGGATGAAACCAGAAATATCCGGTTGTGTTTTGGCTAACTCAATCCGAAATATTGTGAAAGCCTCTGTGTTTGTGTTTTCTGGATATTATCGATGGACTTTATTGATTTGAATATTTTTATCAAGGAACATTTAATTTTGTACCGTAGAAACACTAATTGGTTCATCATGGGGACACCAGCTCTACACATTCGTATTTTCTACGGAAAAGCTTGAGGAACTGAGACAAACAAACATGATATTTCTGTTTGTATAGATGGCATTTTATGCACTTGCCTAACGAAAAGACTTTGCATTTCTCCAAAACCATTTTTACTGGGATTTTCTCGGTCCATTGCATACGAATTCCACACCACGTTGTCCGGATATGACGGGATGAAACCGGAAATATCCTGTTTGATTTTGGCTAACTCAATCCCAGATATTGCTACAGCCTCTGTGTTTGTGTATTCCTGATATTATGCACGAATTTAAAGTTTTGAATGCTTTTAATCAGGGAACATTTAATTTTGTACCGTTGAAACACTGTTTGGTTCATCATGGGGACACCAGCTCTACACATTCGTATTTTCTAGGAAGAAAGCTAGAGGAACTGTGGCAAACAAACATGATATTTCTGTTTGTATAGATGACATTATGCACTTGCCTAACGAAAAGACTTTACTTTTCTCCAAAACCATTTTTACTGTGATTTTCTCGGTCCATTGCATACGAATAACACACCAGTTTGTCTGGATATGACTGGATGAAACAGGAAATATCTGGTTTTGTTTTGGCTAACTCAATCCGAAATATTGTGACAGCCTCTGTGTTTGTATTTTCTGGATATTATCAATGGAATTTATTTTTTTTGAATGTTTTTCATCGGGGAACATTTTATTTTGAGCTTGAATACAGTAATTGGTTCCACATGGAGACACCAGCTCTACACATTTGTATTTTCTAGGGAGAAAACTAGAGGAAATGCAACAAAAAACATGATATTTCTGTTTGTATAATTGACATTTTATGCACTTGCCTAACGAAAAGACTTTGCTTTCCTCCAAAACCATTTTTACTGTGATTTTCTCGGTCCATTGCATATGAATTCCACACCAGTTTCTCCGGATATGACTGGATGAAACCAGAAATATCCGTTTGTGTTTTGGCTAACACAATGCGAAATATTGTGTGTTTCTGTGTTTGTGTTTTCTGGATATTATGGATGGACTTTATTGTTTTGAATGTTTTTATCAGGGAACATTTAAATTTGTACCATGAAACACTAATTGGTTCCACATGGAGACACCAGCTGAACATGTTCGTATTTTCTAGGGAGAAAGCTAGAGGAACTGCGGCAAACAAACATGATGTTTCTGTTTGTATAGATGACATTTTATGCACTTGCCTAACGAAAAGATTTTGCTTTTCTCCAAAACCATTTGTACTGTGATTTCTCCGTACACTTCATACGAATTCCACACCAGTTTGTCCAGATATGACTGGATGAAACTGGAAATATCTGGTTGTGTTTTGCCTAACTCAGTCCAAGATATTGCTACAGCCTCTGTGTTTGTGTATTCCTGATATTATCAACTGACTTTATTGTTTTCAATTTTTTTTTTATTGGGGAACATTTAATTTTGCTCCTGGAAACACTAATTGATTCCACATGGAGACACCAGCTCTACACATTTGTGTTTTCTAGGGAGAAATCTAGAGGAACTGCGGCAAACAAACATGATATTTCTGTTTGTATAGATGACATTTTATGCACTTGCCTAACGAAAAGACTTTGCTTTTCTCCAAAACCATTTTTACTGTGATTTTTCTCGGTCTATTGGATACGAATTCCACAACAGTTTGTCCGGATATGACTGGCTGAAACCAGAAATATCTGGTTGTGTTTTGCTAACTCAATCCAAGATATTCCTAGAGCCTCTGTGTTTGTGTATTCCTGATATTATCCATGGACTTTGTTGTTTTGAATGTTTTTTATTAGGGAACATTTAATTTTGTGCTTGGAAGCACTAATTGGTTCCACATGGAGACACCAGCTCTACACATTCGTATTTTCTAGGGAGAAAGCTAGAGGAACTGAGACAAACAAACATGATATTTCTGTCTGTATCGATGACATTTTATGCACTTGCCTAAGAAAAAGACTTTGCTTTTCTCCAAAACCATTTTTACTGGCATTTTCTCGGTCTATTGCATACGAATTTCACACGAGTTTCTCCAGGTATGACTGGATGAAAACAGAAGTATCCGGTTGTGTTTTGGCTAACTCAATCCGAAATATTGAGAAAGCCTCTGTGTTTGTGTTTTCTGGATATTATCGATGGACTTTATTGTTTTGAATATTTTTATGAGGGAACATTTAATTTTATGGTTGGAATCACTAATTGGTTCCACATGGAAACACCAGCTCTACACATTCGTATTTTCTAGGGAGAAAGCTAGAGGAAATGGGACAAACAAACATGATATTTCTCTTTGTATACATGACATTTTATGCACTTGCCTAACGAAAAGGCTGTGCGTTTCTCCAAAACTATTTTTACTGTGATTTTCTCGGTCCATTGCATACGAATTCAACACCACTTTGTCCAGATATGACTGGATGAAACCGGAAATATCCGGTTTTGTTTTGGCTAACTCAATCCCAGATATTGCTAAGGCTCTGTGTTTGTGTATTCCTGATATAATAAACGGAGTTTATTGTTTTCAATTTTTTTAATCGGGGAATATTTAATTTTGTTCCTGGAAACACTAATTGGTTCAACATGGAGACACCAGCTATACACATTCGTATTTCCTAGGGAGAAAGCTAGAGGAACTGCGGCAAACTAACATGATATTTCTGTTTGTATCGATGACATTTTATGCACTTGCCTAACGAAAAGACTTTGCTTTTCTCCAAAACCACTTTTACTGTGAATATCTGAGTACATTGCTTATGAATTCCACTCCTATTTACCAGATATGACCAGTGGAAAACGGAAATATCTGGTTTTGTTTTGGCTAACTCAATCCCAGATATTGCTACAGCCTCTGTGTTTCTGTATTACTGATATTATCCATGGACTTTATTCTTTTGAATGTTTTCATATCAGGGAACATTTAATTTTGTTCTTGGAATCACTAATTGGTTCCACATGGAGACACCAGCTCTACACATTCGTATTTTCTAGGGAGAAAGCTAGAGGAACTGCGACAAACAAACATGATATTTCTTACTTTGATATTTTTGGTTCATTGCATACGAATTCTACACCACTTTGTCCGGATATGACTGGATGAAACCAGAAATATCCTGTTGTCTTTTGGCTAACACAATCCGAAATATTGTGAAAGCCTCTGTGATTGTGTTTTCTGGATATTATCAATGGACTTTTTTTTTTTTTGCTGTGATTTTCTGGGTCCATTGCATCCGAATTCCAAATGACTTTTTCCGGATATGACTGGATGAAACAATAAATATCCGTTTGTGTTTTGGCTAACTCAATCCGAAATATTGCTACAGGCTCTGTGTTTGTGTTTTCTGGATATTATCAATGGACTTTATTGTTTTGAATATTTTTATCAGGGAACATTTAATTTTGTACCGTAGAAACACTAATTAATTCATCATGGGGACACCAGCTATACACATTCGTATTTTCTAGGAAGAAAGCTGGAGGAACTGCGACAAACAAATATGATATTTCTGTTTGTATAGATGACATTATATGCAGTTTCCTAACAAATAGACTTTGCTTTTCTCAGAAACCATTTTTACTGTGAATATCTGAGTCCATTGCTTGCGAATTCCACACCTATTTACCAGATATGACCGGTTGACAACGGAAATATCTGGTTTTGTTTTGGCTAACTCATTCCCAGATATTGCTACAGCCTCTGTGTTTGTGTATTCCTGATATTATCCATGGACTTTATTGTTTTCAATATTTTTATCGGGGAACATTTAATTTTGTGCTTGCAATCACTAATTGGTTCCACATGGAGACACCAGCTCTACACATCGTATTTTCTAGGGAGAAAGCTAGAGGAAATGTGACAAACAAACATGATATTTCTGTTTGTATAGATGACATTTTATGCACTTGCCTAACGAAAAGACTTTGCTTTTCTCCAAAACCATTTTCACTGTGATTTTTTTGGTTCACTGCATACGAATTCCACACCACTTTGTCCGGATATGACTGGATGAAACCAGAAATATCCGGTTGTGTTTTGGCTAACTCAATGCGAAATATTGTGAATGTTTCTGTATTGTGTTTTCTGGATATGATCAATGGATTTTATTTTTTTGAATGTTCTTTATCGGGGAGCATTTTATTTTGTGCTTGGACAGAGTAATTGGTTCCACATGGAGACACCAGCTGAATATATTCGTATTTTCTAGGTAGAAAGCTACAGGAACTGCGGCAAACAAACATGATATTTCTGTTCGTATCGATGACCTTTTATGCACTTGCCTAACGAAAAGACTTTGCTTTTCTCCAAAAGCATTTGTACTCTGATTTTCTCAGTCCATTGCATCCGAATTCCAAACGACTTTTTCAGGATATGACTGGATGAAACCAGAAATATCCGGTTGTGTTTTGGCTAACTCAATCCGAAATATTGTGAAAGCCTCTGTGTTTGTGTTTTCTGGATATTATCGATGGACTTTATTGATTTGAATATTTTTATCAAGGAACATTTAATTTTGTACCGTAGAAACACTAATTGGTTCATCATGGGGACACCAGCTCTACACATTCGTATTTTCTACGGAAAAGCTTGAGGAACTGAGACAAACAAACATGATATTTCTGTTTGTATAGATGGCATTTTATGCACTTGCCTAACGAAAAGACTTTGCATTTCTCCAAAACCATTTTTACTGGGATTTTCTCGGTCCATTGCATACGAATTCCACACCACGTTGTCCGGATATGACGGGATGAAACCAGAAATATCCTGTTTTATTTTGGCTAACTCAATCCCAGATATTGCTACAGCCTCTGTGTTTGTGTATTCCTGATATTATGCACGAATTTAAAGTTTTGAATGCTTTTAATCAGGGAACATTTAATTTTGTACCGTTGAAACACTGTTTGGTTCATCATGGGGACACCAGCTCTACACATTCGTATTTTCTAGGAAGAAAGCTAGAGGAACTGTGGCAAACAAACATGATATTTCTGTTTGTATAGATGACATTACGCACTTGCCTAACGAAAAGACTTTGCTTTTCTCCAAAACCATTTTTACTGTGATTTTCTCGGTCCATTGCATACGAATAACACACCAGTTTTTGTGGATATGACTGGATGAAACCGGAAATATCTGGTTTTGTTTTGGATAACTCAATCCCAGATATTGCTACAGCCTCTGTGTTTGTGTTTTCTGGATAGTATCCACAGAATTTATTGTTTTGAATGTTTTTCTTCGGGGAACATTATATTTTTAGCTTAGATACAGTAATTCTTTCCACATGGAGACACCAGCTGAACATGTGCATATTTTCTAGGGAGAAAGCTAGAGGAAATGCGGCAAACAAACATGATATTTCTGTTTGTATAGATGACATTTTATGCACTTGCCTAACGAAAAGACTTTGCTTTTCTACAAAACCATTTTCACTGTGATTTTCTCGGTCCATTGCATTTGAATTCCAAATGACTTTTTCCGGATATGACTGTATGAAACCAGAAATATCCGGTTGTGGTTTAGTTAACACAATCCGAAATATTGTGAAAGCCTCTGTGTTTGTGTTTTCTGGATATCATCGATGGATTTATTGTTTTGAATATTTTTATCAGGGAACATTTAATTTTGTGCCATAGAAACACTAATTGGTTCATCATGAGGACACCTGCTCTACACATTCGTATTTTCTAGGGAGAATGCTACAGGAACTGTGGCAAACAAACATGATATTTCTGTTTGTATAGATGACAATTTATGCACTTGCCTAATGAAAAGACTTTGCTTTTCTCCAAAACCACTTTTCTGTGACTTCTCGGTACACTTCATATGAATTCCACAGCAGTTTGTCCGGATATGACTGGATGAAAGTGGAAATATCCCGTTTTGTTTTGGCTAATTCAATCCCAGATATTGCTACTGTCTCTGTGTTTGTGTATTCCTGATATTTTACACGGACTTTATTGATTTGAATGTTTTTTTTATCAGGGAAAATTTAATTTTGATCTTGGAATCACTAATTGGTTCCACATGGAGACAACAACTGAACATGTTCGTGTTTCTAGGGATAAAGGTAGAGGAACTGCGGCAAACAAACATGATATTTCTGTTTGTATCGATGACATTTTATGCACTTGCCTAACGAAAAGACTTTGCTTTTCTCCAAAACCATTTTTACTGTGATTTCCTGGGTCCATTGCATCCGAATTCCAAACGACTTTTTCCGGATATGAATGAATGAAACCAGAAATATCCGTTTGTGTTTTGGCTAACACAATGCGAAATATTTTGTGTTTCTGTGTTTGTGTTTTCTGGATATTATCGATGGACTTTATTGTTTTGAATGTTTTTATCAGGGAATATTTAAATTTGTACCGTGAAACATTAATTGGTTCATCATTGGGACACCAGCTATACACATTCCTATTTTCTAGGGAGAAAGCTAGAGGAACTGCGGCAAACAAACATGATGTTTCTGTTTGTATAGATGACATTTTATGCACTTGCCTAACGAAAAGAATTTGCTTTTCTCCAAAACCATTTTTACTGTGATTTTCTCGGTCCATTGAATATGAATTCCACAACAGTTTGTCCAGATATGACTGGATGAAACCAGAAATATCTGGTTGTGTTTTGCCTAACTCAATCCCAGATATTGCTACAGCCTCTGTGTTTGTGTATTCCTGATATTATCCACGGACTTTATTGTTTTGAATGTTTTTTATCAGGGAACATTTAATTGTGTGCTTGGAAACACTAATTGATTCCACATGGAGACACCAGCTCTACACATTCGTATTTTCTAGGGAGAAAGCTAGAGGAACTGCGGCAAACAAACATGATATTTCTGTTTGTATAGATGACATTTTATGCACTTGCCTAACGAAAAGACTTTGCTTTTCTCCAAAACCATTTGTACTGTGATTTTCTCGGTACATTGCATACGAATTCCACACAAGTTTGTGTGGATATGACTGGATGAAACCGGAAATATCTGGTTTTGTTTTGGATAACTCAATCCCAGATATTGCTACAGCCTCTGTGTTTGTGTTTTCTGGATAGTATCCACAGAATTTCCTGTTTTGAATGCTTTTCTTCGGGGAACATTATATTTTTAGCTTAGATACAGTAATTCTTTCCACATGGAGACACAAGCTGAACATGTTCATATTTTCTAGGGAGAAAGCTAGAGGAAATGCGGCAAACAAACATGATATTTCTGTTTGTGTAGATGACATTTTATGCACTTGCCTAACAAAAAGACTTTGCTTTTCTACAAAACCATTTTCACTGTGATTTTCTCGGTCCATTGCATTTGAATTCCAAACGACTTTTTCCGGATATGACTGTATGAAACCAGAAATATCCGGTTGTGGTTTAGTTAACACAACCGAAATATTGTGAAAGCCTCTGTGTTTGTGTTTTCTGGATATCATCGATGGATTTATTGTTTTGAATATTTTTATCAGGGAACATTTAATTTTGTGCCATAGAAACACTAATTGGTTCATCATGAGGACACCTGCTCTACACATTCGTATTTTTAGGGAGAAAGCTAGAGGAACTGCGGCAAACAAACATGATATTTCTGTTTGTATAGATGACAATTTATGCACTTGCCTAATGAAAAGACTTTGCTTTTCTCCAAAACCATTTTTCTGTGACTTCTCGGTACACTTCATATGAATTCCACAGCAGTTTGTCTGGATATGACTGGATGAAAGTGGAAATATCTTGTTTTGTTTTGGCTAATTCAATCCCAGATATTGCTACTGCCTCTGTGTTTCTGTATTCCTGATATTATACACGGACTTTATTGATTTGAATGTTTTTTAATAGGGAACATTTTATTTTGATCTTGGAATCACTAATTGGTTCCACATGGAGACAACAGCTGAACATGTTCGTGTTTCTAGGGATAAAGTTAGAGGAACTGCGGCAAACAAACATGATATTTCTGTTTGTATAGATGGCATTTTATGCACTTGCCTAAGGAAAAGACTTTGCTTTTCTCCAAAACCATTTTAAATGTGATTTTCTCGGTCCATTGGATACAAATTCCACACCAGTTTCTCCGGATATGACTGGATGTAACCGGAAATATTTGGTTTTGTTTAGGATAACTCAATCCCAGATATTGCTACAGCCTCTGTGCTTGTTTATTCCTGATATTATCCACATAATTTATTGTTTTGAATGTTTTTCATCGGGGAATATTTTATTTTGAGCTTGGATACATAATTGGTTCCACATGTAGACACCAGCTGAACATATTCGTATTTTCTAGGGAGAAAACTAGAGGAAATGCGGCAAACAAACATGATATTTCTGTTTGTATAGATGACATTTTATGCACTTGCCTAACGAAAAGACTTTGCTTTTCTCCAAAACCATTTTTACTGTGATTTTCTCGGTCCATTGCATCTGAATTCCAAACGACCTTTGCCGGATATGACTGATGGCAACCAGAAATATCCAGTTGTGTTTTGGCTAACTCAATCCGAAATATTGTGAAAGACTCTGTGTTTGTGTTTTCTGGATATCATCGATGGACTTTATTGTTTTGATTGTTTTTTATCGGAGAATATTTTATTTTGAGCGTGGATACTTAATTGGTTCCAATGGAGACACCAGCTGAACATATTCGTATTTTATAGGGAGAAAGCTAGAGGAACTGTGGCAAACAAACATGATATTTCTGTTTGTGTAGATGACATTTTATGCACTTGCCTAAAGATAAGACTTTGCTTTACTCCAAATCCATTTTTACTGTGATTTTCCCGGTCCCTTGCATACGAATTCCACACCAGTTTGTCCGGTTATGACTGGAAGAAACCGGAAATATCTGGTTTTGTTATGGCTACCTCAATCAAAGATATTGCTACAGCCTCTGTGTTTGTGTTTTCTCTATGTTATCAATGGACTTTATTGTTTTGAAGGTTTTTTATCAGAGAGCATTTTATATTGAGCTTGGATACAGTAATTGGTTCCACATGGAGACACCAGCTCTACATATTCGTATATTCTAGGGAGAAAGCTAGAGGAACTGCGGCAAACAAACATGATATCTGTTTGTATGGATGATATTTTATCTATTTGCCTAACGAAAAGACTTTGCTTTTCTCCAAAACCATTTTTCTCTGACTTTTCGGTACACTTCATATGAATTCCACAGCAGTTTGTCCGGATATGACTGTATGAAACTGGAAATATCTGGTTGTGTTTTGGCTAATCCAATCCCAGATATTGCTACTGCCTCTGTGTTTGTGTATTCCTGATATTATCCACGGACATTATTGATTTGAATGTTTTTTTATCAGGGAACATTTTATTTTGATCTTGGCAACAATAATTGGTTCCACATGTAGACACCAGATCTACACATTCGTATTTTCTAGGGAGAATACAAGAGGAACTGCATCAAACAAACATGATATTTCTGTTTGTATAGATATTTTATGCACTTGCCGCATGAAAAGGCTTTGCTTTTCTCCAAAACCATTTTCACTGTGATTTTTCGGTCCATTGCATCCGAATTCAAAACGACTTTTTCCTTATATGACTGGATGAAACCAGAAATATCCGGTTGTGGTTTAGTTAACGCAATCCGAAATATTGTGAAAGCCTCTGTGTGTGTGTTTTCTGGATATCATCGATGGATTTATTGTTTTGAATATTTTTATCAGGGAACATTTAATTTTGTGCCATAGAAACACTAATTGGTTCATCATGAGGACACCTGCTCTACACATTCTTTTTTATTTTTTATTAAACTTTTATTTAATGAATATAAATTTCCAAAGTATAGCTTATGGGTTACAATGGCTTCCCCCCTCGCATAACTTCCCTTCCGCCAGCAACCCTCCCCTTTCCCACTCCCTTTCCCCTTCCCTTCATGTAAAGATTCATTTTCAATTCTCTTTGTATACAGAAGATCAGTTTAGTATATATTAGGTAAAGATTTCAACATTTTGCCCATATAGCAACATAAAGTGAAAAAACTACATTGGATTACTAATTATAGCATTAAATAGCAATGTATAGTACATTAAAGACAGAGACCCTACATAATTTTTTTTTCAAATTAATTAATTTTCTATGCCATTTCCATTATAACACCAGGTTGTTTTTTTTTCATTTCCAATTCTCTTTATATACAGAAGATCACTTCAGTATATAATTAGTAAAGACCTCATCAGTTTGTGCCCATACAGAAACGCAAAGTATAAAAATACTGTTTCAGTACTAGTTATAGCATCACTTGGCTTTAGACGACACATTAGGGACAGATCCCACATGGGGTGTAAGTACACAGTGACTCCTGTTGCTGATTTAACAATTTGACACTCCTGTTCATGGCGTCAGTAATCTCCCTAGGCTCTAGTCATGAGTTGCCAGGGCTATGGAAGCCTTTAGAGTTCGCTGACTTTGATCTTATTCCGATAGGGTTATAGTCAAAGTGGAAGTTCTCTCCTCCCTTCGGAGAAGGGTACCTCCTTCTTTGATGGCCCCATTCTATCCACTGGGATCTCACTCGCAGAGATCATTCATTTAGGTCTTTTTTTTCCATGATATCTCGGCTTTCCATGCCTGCTATACTCTCATGGGCTCTTCCGCCAGATCCGAATGCCTTGAGGGCTGATTCTGAGGCCAGAGTGTTGTTTAGGACATCTGCCATTCTATGAGTCTGCTGTGTATCCCACTTCCCATGTTGGATCTTTCTCTCCCTTTTTAGTTCTATCAGTTAGTATCAGCAGATACTTGTCTTGTTTGTGTGATCTCTTTGACTCTTAGACCTATCAGAGCTATCAATTGTGAGCTGAAATTGATCACTTGGGCTAGTGCGATGGCATTGGTACATGCCATCTTGATGGGATTGTGTTGGAATCCCCTGGCACATTTCTAACTCCACCATTTGCGGCCAGTCCGATTGAGCATGTTCCAAATTGTTCATCTCCTCCCTCTCTTTTTCCACTCTTAGATTTAACAGGGATCACTTTTCAGTTAAAATTTAAACACCTAAGAATAATTGTGTGTTAATTACAGAGTTCAACCACTAGTACTAGAACAACAACAACAACAAATACTAAAAAGGATAAAGTATTACATTGTACATCTAAAGTCAGGACAGGAGCTGATCAGTTCATTGTTGCTTATAGTGTCCATTTCACTTAACAGGTTTCCCCTATGGCGCTCAGTTGTCACCGATCAGGGAAAACAAATGATATTTTTCTCTTTGGGACTGGCTTAATTCACTCAGCATGATGT
This sequence comes from Lepus europaeus, assembly GCF_033115175.1. Taxonomy (NCBI): domain Eukaryota; kingdom Metazoa; phylum Chordata; class Mammalia; order Lagomorpha; family Leporidae; genus Lepus; species Lepus europaeus. The sequence continues at coordinate 260,049 of NW_026909027.1, read as the reverse complement.
TTTCCAGATCCCTCCATCTTGTTGCAAATGACTGGGTTTCGTTGTTTCTTACTGCTGTATAGTATTCTATGGAGTACATGTCCCATAATTTCTTTATCCAGTCTACTGTTGATGGGCATTTGGGTTGGTTCCAGGTCTTAGCTATTGTGAATTGAGCTGCAATAAACATTAATGCGCAGATGGCTTTTTTATTTGCCAAATTAATTTCCTTTGGGTAAATCCCAAGGAGTGGGATGGCTGGGTTGTATGGTAGGGTTATGTTCAGGTTTCTGAGGAATCTCCAGACAGACTTCCATAGTGGCTTAACCAGTTTGCATTCCCACCAACAGTGGGTTAGTGTCCCTTTTTCCCCACATCCTCTCCAGCATCTGTTGTTGGTAGATTTCTGAATGTGAGCCATTCTCACCGGGGTGAGATGGAACCTCATTGTGGTTTTGATTTGCATTTCTCTGATTGCTGGTGATCTTGAACATTTTTTCATGTGTCTGTTGGCCATTTGGATTTCCTCTTTCGAAAAATGTCTATTGAGGTCCTCGGCCAATCTCTTAAGTGGGTTGTTTGTTTTGTTGTGGATTTTCTTGATTTCTTTGTAGATTCTGGTTATCAATCCTTTATCTGTAGTATAGTTTGCGAATATTTTTTCCCATTCTGTTGGTTGCCTCTTCACTTTCCTGACTGTTTCTTTTGAAGTACAGAAACTCCTCAATTTGATGCAATCCCAAATGTTAATTTTGGTTTTGACAGCCTGTGCTGTTGGAGTATTTTCCAGGAAGTCTTTGCCTGTGCCTATATCTTGCAGGGTTTCTCCAATGCTCTCTAATAATCTGATGGTTTCGGGTCGTAGATTTA